>NC_034604.1:59997603-60000103 GCF_900095145.1 Mus pahari
ACATTCAGAATAGCATTTGAAATGTAAATGAAGAAAATATCTAATAAAATAATTTTTAAAAAAGCACTGACTGTTCTTCCGGAGGTCCTGAGTTCAATTCCCAGCAACCATATGGTGGCTCACAACCATCTGTAATAGTATCAAATGCCCTCTTCTGGTCTGTCTGAAGACAGCTACAATGTACTCACATATATAAAATAAATCAAACTTTTTTCAAACATGTGAAAAAATAAAAAAGTGTGTATGTGCACATGCATGTATGTGCATGTGCGTGTGCGTGTGCGTGTGTGTGTGTGTATGTGTGTGTGTGTGTGTAAATGAGACATGTTGTATATTCCTGGAGCTGGAGTTACCAGCAGTTGTGAGCCGAATTCTGGTCCTGTGCTCTTAACCACTCAGCCAGCTCTCCAGCCCTCTAACTTTTTCTTAAAGTATGTTTGTTGGCACATTGCCTCCTTCTCCCATAAACTGGTCCCTGAAGAAGAAATTGTGCAGAGAAAAAATTGGAAGCTCTGCGTGCTGCCTGCCACCTGTAGGGATTTGTAATATATTTGGCCTATAAAAGATTTGAGAGATCCTATAACAAAGAAACCCACTTAAATGTATTTGACCGCAGTATTGTTCTCTTTTTTCCCTCACAGCATCTATTGGAACACATTTTGGAAAATGTCTCATTATAACTTCCTATCCTCCTTAAGGGTCATAATAAGGCTAGAGGGAATATTTCCTTAAGGATAAGCAATGAATCAAGAGTGTACACCGTCTCAGGAAAACAGTGGGGGTTACTGCATGAAATGAACAGGGCCAGTTCTATGGACTGCCCTTTGCTAACTGTTCAATGTATATTGAGACAGAGCATCCCCTCTGCAAACCAGTACATCTGCGACTTTAGAGACAGTCTCTTGCTTACTCCGGGAACCGAGAGGTTTTACATTTGATCCTGAGGCTGTAAAAGGTGAATGTGACATTTCCTTCCTTGGCCTGTTCCAGAAATATCTGCCGCTGGTGAATGGAACCCAACTACCTGAGCAAGAGTGGGGAAGGTGTTAACCCTTCTTTTCCAAGGAGACAGGAATGTGACAGTTGTGTGGGCTGGGTCTTGCCTGGTTCCTCTCCATCCCTCTGGGAAAAGCAGCAGCTTAGAGTGTGATTGGCCTGATGCTCCCTGGGTATCACTGAACCCTTCTTCTGGTAATGGAAATACAGGTTCTGATTACAAAACCTTGTCTCTCTGCTATCAGCTACTTTTCTTCACATTTCCAGGCCCGAGCACAGGGGCAAACACACACACACACACACACACACACACACACACACACACACACACACACACACACACAGTGCTAACTGAACCCCATTTCAGAGAGGTTCATACATTTCTGCTTAGTGTAATCACTCAGGGCACTTCTTAACCAGGTAGACATTGGAGACCTCTCTGCCAGCAACTCTATCTAAATTAATTGTCCTGTAGTCAGTCCTCTGTATCAATGGTTGCTGAGAGCTGCTGAGGACTAAGCAGTCGAGTTGTGAACTTCTGTGTCTTTGGCAAGGCTCTAGGGGTGGGAGGGGTCTTTCTACCCCTCACTCCAAGAAGTGTGCACTGTGTCTCACAAACAGAACCTCCCAGGAGCTGTGTGCATATAATCCTCTGATGGATTCTTGAGGTCTTAGTGTTCTAAAAGAGCAGAGTCCACTTGATGAGACAACAGAAGGCCAAATGGCCCATCATCTGAGCCTGAGACCTTATCAGTGCAATAGAGGAAAACTTGCTGAGTTTTGCTCATTGTGAGACATTAGCTGGAAGTTGCTGGCCCCATCCAGCCCTCTTCTTGGGAGAAGGTCTCTGTTCTCTAGCCTGGGAACTCACAGTCCGTAGCCCTCTGGCAATAACCACTGTCTAGAGGTCCTGCCCATGGGAAATCCTGTCTGTGGCTGCCAGCTCACCCACCTGCTCTAAGAATGCTTCCAACTCTCTAAGGAGCCTGGTCTAAGTCCCACTGTTTCCAACTCTCTACTTCTTTGGGATTTCAGTTATATCTATGTACTTTATACTATGTGATCGAAGTATTTCCTCTTACTGAAATAGTCAAGGAAATACTGATTCTAACTCTAACTGCATCTTACTTTTCTAATCTATACAATGGAGCCTAAGTACTCCCATGCTAGCTCTATTCTCCAGGATGAGCTATTCAGTTCCAACGATACTTGGATTCTGCTCAGTGAGAAAAGACAAACTCCGGGGCACGGAGGAGAGCGTACTTGCTGAGAACGAAGTAGGCTTCGGTAATGCACACCAACGACTGAGGAGGAGAGATGGGACCTTTAGCCTTTCATTGCCCTAGGTTAGACTCTAAAAGGCCAAAGAGCCTGTTGACCCATTGTTCGTGTAGACCTCAGTGTAATAGTACCCAACGACGTCAGCACACCAATTGTCCTGTTTCTGTGGATATTTGCTTGCTATCTCCGTTTACACATTCCTGCTCTTCCCTGTTAGCCTCTG
>NC_034604.1:60001228-60031123 GCF_900095145.1 Mus pahari
AGCCTGGTCTACAGAGTGAGTTCCAGGACAGCCAAGCCTACACAGAGAAACCCTGTCTTAAAAAGCTAAATAAATAAATAAATAGATAGATAAATAAATAAATAAACGACTAAGCAAATCCATATAGACAGAAAGTAAGATGGTATGTAGCAGTGACTGAGAGGAACAGGAAGTACAGGTATTTAGTGAGAGAGATGAGGGGTAAGTCTAGTTTCTAATGACTGTAAATCAGGAGGCTTGATGACAGACAGATCTTGCTTCTTCCTCTAAGCTAATCACATGATGGAGTGAAAGCTTTCTCCGATCTCTGTCTTGTTTCCTTCTCTGTAATCTGAAGACGTTGGTTACTGGGCATTCGTTCCACAGAAGTCGTGTGACTACAACCTTAATGCTGCACCGCTTTGTCAGTGGACACTAACATCTCAGCAACACTCCATGCCCATCCCACAGGTCACGTTCTGCAGCTGGCTGCACGGGCGATGCTATCTCCTCCAGCCCTGCTTCATGTAGAATCGTCAGAGTGAGATTGAAGAGGGACAAATGCAGGATTCAGAGCTGCGCACACCCTGCTCAGACTTTACCCACATCATCTTGGGAATCTATGTTTGTACAGGTTTCCCTTATGATTGTAATAAGCACCAAGGCTGAAGAACATGACCCGAACTGAACAGGGAGACACGTTGGGGACAATTTCCCTCAAACTCGTGTGGTCTACAGTTCCTCTGGTGGGTGTTCTTGCCATTGAGACTAGCTGATAACAATTACCTGGAGTACTTTAGCTTTTCTATCAAGAAAGGGTCTGTCTTGTCATAACATAGAATCCTGAGCTCCTAACCAAACACCCAGTCACAGTCCTATGCACAGTCCAAGTTTTCTTGAGAAAGGTATAGCTCCTGTCAAAGTCTGCTCTCCTTGCTAGAGAACCGTAGTGTTCCAACTCTTTTTCCGGAGGCCACACCAAGGGTGCTTCTCGGCTCTATTCGCAGTCTGAGGGAAAGTAAGGCATTTTAAAAGAGTAACTTCATATGTATTTGAACATAGTAAGTGAATCTGTCAATTCACCTAATAATTCTGCTAATATTGCTGGGTATTTGGCTTCCTGTCACAGTGACTAGATTACAAGGTAGCATGTGTCATTTCTCTGTCTCTCCACCCCGTGTGTGTGTGTGTGTGTGTGTGTGTGTGTGTGTGTGTTGAGAAAGGGACTCTCCATATAGTCCTACAGGCCTGGACTTCAACCTGTAGACCAGGATGACCTCCAACTTGCAAAGGTCCACCTATCCCTAATGCACAAGTACATGTGGCACCAAACATGGTGTGTGTGTGTGTGTGTGTGTGTGTGTGTGTGTGTGTGTGTTTAGGGAAGTTTTTTTTCTAATTTTTTATTGACTCTTTGTGAATTTCACATCATGCACCCCAATCCCAATCATCTCCCCGTCCCTCCATATCTGCCCTCTGTCCTTGAAACCTTCACCCCCAAATGAAAACAAACAAACAAATAATAAAAACAAAAAATAAATAAAATAAAAATCATCACTCTGTGGAAGCCTCAGTGTGTCCCACAGTCTACCTTTTTGTCCACACATCTTTACTTGCAAAGGTTCACTGCAATGAGTGATTCATTGGCCTGGTTCAAGGCCTCTGGCTTCTGCCACACTATCAATACTGGCTAGATGTTGGGGTGGGCCAACTCAAAGCCTGGGTAGATGTTGATGTGGGCCAACTAAAAGTCCTGGATGGTAACTAGTTCAGCCTACCAGCTCTCCCAATTTGCCCAGGCAAAGGGGGAGGGAGCGGGGGGACTGGGTCTCCCTCACTTACACCACCAGAGTCAGCTGTCCAGCTCACAACTATCAGAGCCAGCTCTCCAGCCCAGCCTGGGGGAGGTGTAGAGCCTGCTCTCCCAAATGCTACAGCCAGTGAGGGACAGGGCCAGCTCTCCCACACTGCCCAGGCAGAAGGGGAAAGGAGGGATCTCTCCTGCATTCATGCCCTTGGGCCATTCTCCCACACTGCCCAGGTGACAAGCAGGCAGCCAGTAAGGGGCAGGGCAAGCTCTGCACAGCCCTAAGACATAAGCAGGACCCCAGGAGGCAACCCAGACCAGGAACATCTTTATAACCTTTGGTGGTAACATAGCCCTCGGACATCAACTGGAGCTATTCCTTATGATGTTTTATTGGCGGACACATGGCTGCACATTTGTCCCATAGAAAGGACACCAAGAGTGAGATATGATGTAAATTATGGATCCTGCGTGATTATGAAATATCAGCTTATGTTCAGCCTCTTTAACAAATATGCTACTCTGGAGGCGAGGGGACCGTAACAAAGGGAGAGGTTATGCTTGTGTGAGGTCAGCAGAAACAGGAACTCTATTCTCTACTCAATTTTACTATGAACTTGATATGGTTCCTAAATAAAAAATCCTGATTAAATTTTTTAAAAACTGCATATCTCATACCTATAATCTCAAGAAATGAAGAATAGTGAGTTTATGGGCAACTTGAGCTGCATAGTGAAATCCTGTCTCAAACCAAACAGGGCAAAGGATGTTGCCTCTGTTGGTAGAGTCTTCGCCTAACATATACAAAGGCCTGGGTGTTGTCCCCAGCACCACATAAACTGGACATGGTGGCACAGCCTGTACCTCCAGCCCTTGGGAAATAAAAATCAAAAGCTTCACTGTGTCACACGTGACTATAGCTCAAGTTTGAGGCCAGCCTGGGCTACATGAGTCTCTATCTCAAGCAAACAGAGAATGGAATAGGGAACCTCACTTTAAATTTTTCTTTTAACTGGAGGAATTTGAGAATAGTGAACTGAACCAAACCCTGAGATGCATACAGTCATGCCTCCCTGACTTCACATTCTCCTCTGCTGAGGGACAGCCTGCCCTCTGCTCCTCAGTTTTCCCCCCACTCTTGGAGCATCTTTCTTCCATGCTGATGACTTGCATGTACCTTTATTAAACCAAGAATCATCTACTAAGTTCCTCTACCCAGAGGATTCCAAAAGTTTCTCTTTAGATGTCTGCCAGGCACTCGGCATTGACTTGTCCCAAATGGAAAGCATTGGCTCCCCACCCAGCTCTTCTTATACCCAGACTCTGTATTAAAACATACAGCACACTGTATGGACAGGGACGCTAGTCAGTCTTCTCGCTAATTCACAACAGTCTTCCTTCTCATTGGCTACACAAAACTGAATACTTGGGGTATCTGTAATCCTTCTAAAAGCCCAATAAAATTACATTACAATCAAAGGATAAAAAAAAAAAAAAAGAAAACATAAACCAGTGAGCACAACATGTCCATGGAGAGATGACAGCTATGCAGTTTGGGAAGGTGGGAAGCAAAGGGAAAACAGAAACTGGCTTGGCCTGGCAGTGAAAACTAGTACCCAAGGCGGTGATGGGCAAACCCAGAAACGATCCAAATAACACTGGAGGAACCCCGGAGGGCGCAAGAAGATGAGGCATAGGCTTCTTAGGAAAGCAGGCAAGTAAGATCTCACACATGTCCCATCTCATAAACACAGCCTCCAGCTTCTGTTTACTTTGTCTAAAAGCGTGCCGAGGACGGTCCCCACTGGAACAAAGGGAAACCAAAGCCTTAGCTGAGTTACGCTTTAACACAAGAGGAGGCTTGTCCGTGAAGGAATCCCCCTGGGCTGGAGACTTAGGGAAGTTAAGTCATTAATGCAAGGTCATGAAGCTCATCCAGCCAGTTCCAGAGCTAGGAAATAAACCCAGGTACATCCAACATAAAGGCCACAACAGGGTGCTTCTGCTGTCTGGGAACTCTGGGCCAGAAGATGCCTAACATGAGCATCAGTAGTACCAAATCCCAAATGTACCATGAAAATTAAACAAGCCGGCGTCCAGCTCATCCAAGGAGCGCTTGGCACATGAGACGCTGTTTTTATTTTTTTATTTTTTGTACTGCTGTTTTACTTAAAGTTAAAAATATAGGCTATCACTGTTGTGTCTATTGAACATTTCATGATGGTTGGCATTTTAGCCAGTCTTAGAAAGACAAGAAAGACGACTTTTGATGGGCAGTGTACTGGTTAGTTGTTGGTTTTGTGTGTGTGTGTGTGTGTGTGTGTGTGTGTGTGTGTGTGTGTGGTCAACTTCACACATCCAGGGTCATCTGGGAAAAGGAAGCCTCTACTGAGAAAAACACCTTCATCAGATTGGCTTGTAGACAAGTCTATGTGTATTTTCTTTCTTTGTTTTCCTAAATTTTTAAAAATTTAATCCAATTTCATTTATTCATTTTACATCCTGCTCACTGCCTCCTTCCCAGTTACCCCTCCAATTATCATTCCCCCCACCCCTCTCCTTCTCCTCTGAGCAGGTGGGGGCCTCCCTGGGTATCCCCAACCCTGGTACATCAAGTCTTTTCAAGGCTGAGCACATCCTCTCCTACTGAGGCCAGCAAGACAGCCCAACTAGAAGAACATATCCCATGTACAGGCAACAGCTTTTGGGATAGCCCCTTCTCCAGTTGTTCAGGACTCACATGAAGACCAAGCTGCACATCTGCTACATATGTGCAGGGAGGCCTAGGTTCAGCCTGTGTATGTTTTTCAGTTGGTGGTTTAGTCTCTGAGAGCCCTAAGGGTCCAGATAAGTTGACTCTGATGGTCTTCCTGTGGAGTTCTTATCCCTTTCAGGGCCTGCAATCCTCCCCCCTATTCTTCCATAAGAGTCCCCAAGCTCCATCCACTATCTGGCTGTGGGTCTCTGCATCTGAGTCAGCTGCTAGGTGGAGCCTCTCAGAGGACAGCCATGCTAGACTCCTGTCTGCAAGCATAACAGAGTATCACTACTCATGCCAGGGATTGGTGCTTGCCCATGGGATGGGTCTCAAGTTGGGCAGGTTATCGGTTGACCATTTCCTCAGTCTCTGCTCCCTCTCCCATCCCTGCATTACTTGTAGACAGGATAGATTTTGGAGTTGAAAGTTTTGTGGTTGAGTTGGTATCTCTATTGCTCCACTGGGGCTCCTGCCTGGCTGCAGGGGGTGGCCTCTTCAGGTTCCATAGCCCCCAATGTTGTTAGTCATATCCCCCATTGATTCTCTGTCCCAGGTATTTTCTTGACAAATGATTGATGTGGGAGGGGCCAGCACATTATGGGTGGCGCTACCTGGATGAGGATTCTGGTGTATAACACAGCAGGCTAAGAAAGTGAAGGGGCTCAAGCCAGTAAGCAGTGTCTTCCTATGCGCCCTGTTTTAGTTCTTACCTTCAGGCTCCTGGCTTGAGTTCTAGCCTTGACTTCCCTCAATGATGTGCTGTAACCCGTAAGTCAAATAGACCCTTTCCTCTGCAAGGCTCAATTGTCATGGTGCTTATTACAGCAATAGAAACTGAACAAGGACAGCTGCTAGCTAGCTTTGACAATGATACCAAAATGCCATTGACGTACGTGACATAAAAAAAAAGCATGCAAGCATCAAACTCTCAGTTCTGAAGGCTGTGAAGTGAAGATGCTGGCAGATTCTGTTCCTGAAGTGTGAACTCTTCCTGGCTTAGAGAGAGCTGCTTTTTCTCTGTGTCCCTGAACAGAAGACAGAGTCTAATTTCTCCTCTTATCTCATCATAGGGGACCTCTCATGACCTCCTCCAAACTTTATTCCACCCCCACCCCCAAAGATGCCATCTTCAAATAGAGCAGAGCTCTATCCACAGGGGATGTGTTTCAAGACATCCCAGTGGATGCCTGAAACCATGTGCAGCTTGGTCTTCATGTGTGTCCTAAACAACTGGAACAGGGGCTATCCCACAATTAAACCTTGTATACGACCGTGCAATGGTGGCGCACACCTTTAATCCCAGTACTTGGGAGGCAGAGGCAGGTGGATTTCTGAGTTCGAGGCCAGCCTGGTCTACAGAGTGAGTTCCAGGATAGCCAGGGCTACACAGAGAAACCCTGTCTCAGAAAAAAAAAAAAAAAAAAAGAAGAAAAAAAAATTTTTGTATACATTCTGTTTCTCCTATATGTAAATGCCTACAGTAAAGCTTAATTTGTAAATTAGGTAAAATATAAGATTAACAATAACTAATATAAAGTAAAACAACAGTGATGAGGTATCACAAATGAATGTGAGCTCTTCTTTGGAAAATACTTGCTATGTTGTGGTCATGCTTCTGGTGAAAATGTAAGACAATGTCATCATGTCTGCTGAAGTGAAGAAAGGGGAGTGATACAAACATCATGAGAAGGAGGCTACAGCAAAGTGCACTGGCCCCGGGTGATCGAGCTCACAGAGAGTAAAGGCGTGAGTCCAACCCAGAGCCACAGCTCAGATGATAGAATGCTTATCTTACATGCATCAGGCTCTTGTTTGATTCGCAGTACCACAAGAATAAATAAATAATATTTTTGGAGTGTTTTTTTCCCTTTATTGAGATGGGTTTTTTTTTTTTTTTTGAGTAGCCCTGAAAGTCCTGGAACTTGCTCTGTAGTCCAAGCTGGCCTCAAACACACAAAGATCTGCTTGCCTCTGCCTCCCAAGTGCTGGAATTAAAGGTGTGCAGCACTACCACCCAGCATTTTAAAATCCGTTCCAAAAATGGTGATGTTCACAGTAATCACAACACTTGGTAGGTAGAGACATGGGAAGTGAGAGTTCAAGACCAGCCTCTACAACATAGTGTGTTTCAGACCAGTCTATGCTGGGACCCTATCTCAAAACAAAGACAAAGATGAATTATGAATAAAGAGGGAATACTGTAACAAGTCATGGGGGGTTAAGGGTTCGGCATAAAGCTGCAGAGATGCTCAGTGGGGAGAGTGTAAGGACCTGAGGGTGAATTCTAGAACCACATAAAGCTGGCATTGTAGCACACATCTGTAGTAATCCAGGGCTCTGTGGGGAGAGTGGAGATGCCAAGAAGTTTGTGTGTTAGTTAGCCTGGTCTTAAAACCTTATAGAGACTGCCTCTATCAGGCTGAAAAGATGAGGACTGGTACCCAAGGCTGTGCCCTCACTGCCACACATGTGCCATGGTATGTACACAGCAGTACTCATACACAGAAGCATGCACTCATACACACACACATCATGTGCATTACACACACACTACATACTGCATACATACACACATATGATTTACTATACTACATATACACACTACACACCACATACATACACACATATGACATACTATACTACACACACAACACACTGCACACCACATGCATATACACATATGACATACTATACTACACACACTCCATACTACACACCACATTAATACACACATATAACATACTACACTACATACACACACTGCACACCACATACATATACACATATGATGTAATACACTACATACACACACTACATATCACATACATACACACATATGATATACTACACTACATACACACACTACACACTACACACCACATACGTACACACATATCACATACTATGTTATATACACATGCTACATACCACGTACATACATATGACATACTACACAACATATACACACACTACATACCACACACCACATGCACACACACTAAATTGCCTATATGACTTTAAAAAAAAAACCTTCAACATTTTAACAAGAGTAGAGATAACCACCACAAGGGTATGGTCATAGATGTATCAGACATGTATCAGAGAATCCAGTTCCTAACTAGTTCAGCACTTGATCCAAAGAGTTGCTTAAAACATTTGGGACTTAGAAGAAATGTGTTGTTTCTCCATTCCTCTAGGTTCTGCAAGTCTCTCGCAGAAGTGATTAGGTCACCAGAAAGCAGCAAACCTGCTCCTTATTACAGACACTCCCGGAGGATCAACCTTCACAGAATGAAGATTAATGTCATGCCCTTAAATCTTGGAGGCGAGGAATAAGGCATAAATTTGAAGAATATTTTTTATCTTTTCAAAACTGTGTTTGCAGGCATTGTGTACTGTGTTACCCGTCCTTAGCATCTGAGAGGACTTCTGTCCCTAGATAAATCTGTGTACTCGCTTTTGTCACGCAATGACAACTTCATAACCCGATGCCAGGAACAGATTTACTGCCTAATAGCAGTCATTTAATTCATACCAAATGCTCCAAAATAACTCTCCTCTGGATGAAAATATATAAAAAGTAAGTGCAAGTATTTATCTTCATACATTTAAAAAAGACTGCATGCTATTTTTTTTTTTTTTGGAACAGGTGGGTTTTAGACAAATTAAATTGGATATACTGTTGAATTGTGGAATCTTACAAGTGTCAAGAAAGAAAAACATGTATCCTGATAATGAGAGTAGGGTAGGGTAGGAGACTGTGTGTGTGTGTGTGTGTGTGTGTGTGTGTGTGTGTGTGTGTGTTGGATTCTATGGCATTCTTGTAATTTAAAACAGTGAGTCCATTTGCCTTCTAAAATTTCAACAGAGATATGAGAAGCCAGGAGTGAGAGTTGTCAGTGAGAACAGTTACTTGCTAGAGACTTTGCTCTCTATGAGGAAAAAACCTTTTAGATTTTAATATCCTGCTTAAGCATTTTGTTTACATTAGTCAGCATTAGTGAGGTTATTCTGCTGTGACAAATATCCCTGACCTCTTAGAGGTTTCAAACACAACAAGCGTCTTTCTTCTTTCTAAATATCCATACTGGGTGAACTGAGCTGTCTATTCTATATTGTTCTCACTTGGGAACCTACATTAGGAAAGCAAAATGCTCCCATCCCTTCCTTCAATGACGCACCTGAAGTCTCATTCCGATGCCACCCTCAGTCCTAAGTGTAAGATTCCAGGAGATGCATACACAGCCACTTTCTCATAAGTCCAGCCTGAGATTTGGACTTTATCAGTCCAGGGAACCTGTGAGTGGGATATCCAACTTCCTGTCCACCATTCCACATTGCAACATGAATGGCATAGTTAAAATGAGAAATCCCCTTGAGAGGTCCCCCTTAAAGGAGACATATCAGACCCCGGTCAGTACCAGTTTTGAAGCTACTGTATAGACATTACAGAGGCTGTACTTGAGAAAAGACCCTTTCCTGAAGCCTGGCTCTGATATCCAAGAGTCCCTTTCCCCATTCTTTGTGCCAGTATTTGAAAGCAAGTCATGTGATCTTAATGATTACGACAACTCACCACCGCCACCAAATGCATATGTTGAAGTATTTCCACCCTTCTCTGGGGATGGTATGAGAGCAAGACCTTCGAAAACTGATTGACTCATGAGGTCTCCACCCTTTTGAACCAGATCAGAGTACTCACAAAAGGTTCCAGGGAGCTAATAGGTCTCCTCCACAATGTGAGGACATGTCCTGAAGACACTGTCTGGAGAAAGCCAACCCTCGATGAACCTGCTGGTATCCTGATCCCAGAATTCCCAGCCTCTCGAACTGTGAGACGATGAAGGTGTGTAATGTCTGAGTGGGTGCACATGCGTACAGCAGCTGTGTGCATGCAGGAATGGGTGCACATGTGTGCAGCGGCATGGAGTGGCCAGGGCACAGCTTCATATGTTGTTCCTCAAGGTTCCTCCACCTTGATTTTGGAGTATCTCACTGGCCTGGAACTCATTTGTTGAGTCCAAGCAATTTGCCTGTCTCTACCTCCCTAGCAATGGAATCCCAAGTGCTCATGACAACTATTGTCTCTCTTTCTTTCTTTCTTTCTCTCTTTCTTTCTTTCTTTCTTTCTTTCTTTTTTTCTTTCTTTCTTTCTTTCTTTCTTTCTTTCTTTCTTCCTTCCTTCCTTCCTTCCTTCNTCTTTCTTTCTTTCTTTCTTTCTTTATTACTTTCTTTCTTTCTTTCTTTCTTTCTTTTTTTCTTTCTTTCTTTCTTTCTTTCTTTCTTTCTTTCTTCCTTCCTTCCTTCCTTCCTTCCTTCCTTTCTTCCTTTCTTGCTTGTTCTCTCTCTCTCTCTCTCTCTCTCTCTCTTTCTCTTTCTTCCTTTCTATTCCTTCCTCCCTTTTTCTTTCCTCTTTAATATAGGCATCACATCAGTTTCTTTTCTTTTCAGGGGAGATGTGTTTTAGGGGACTGAACCTGGGTCTCTGAGCTTATAAAGTAAGTGCTATGCCAACTGAGCCACCCGACTCCCCATCCACATAAATAGACTTAATTCTTTATAAGCTTCCCATCCTGTGGCATTTTGTTGCAGCTGCCCAAGTGTACCCAGCGAGTCAGAAGGCAATGAAAATGTATCCTTCCTGAGGCTAGGCCTGTAGCTCAGCCTGCCGAGTGTTTGCTAGCACGCAGGAAGGGCTGGGGGTTGGTTCCTGGCACTGCATGTAAGTTGGCATGGAGGTGCACATCTGTAATTCTAGCACTCAGGTGGTAGAAGCAAGAGAATCAGAATTCAGTCTTTGTATCAGCTGCCAACTCTAGGAGGCATTACCCAGAAGCCTGCCAGCCTCACCATCTGGGGAGGTAAAGTAAGCCATCTTCATTCTCCCTCCTGTCCTCCAATTCCAGTCCCCCAGACTTATCCTCAGTTGTTTATCAGTCCAGCTGATGTGCCCTCTCATACTCTCTTCCTGTATTCCCAGCTAATCATGAGCTCGTCTCCTCCATAACCTTATCCCTTTGTCTCAGGCACCAACTCCCGGAGGCACACCCTAGAAACCTCACAGCCTCTCAGACTACAGAATCAGATCAGTAACGTTCACTCTACCCCTGTCCTCCTTTTCCAATCCACCAGTTGTAACAGCTCTATAACAGAACACCTGTAATGATCTCTCCTCCTTCTGCCTCTACTCCCAGGGGTCTATGGAAATCCTGGTAGCACACCCAGCTTTTCTCCTTCCTCTGCACTCTCCCACCTCCCACATCCCTCAAGCCCATCTCCCTTCCTTAGTGTCAGCTCCCAATAGCTAGAAATACCTTCTACCCAGGATCTCCATTGGCAACACCCTGCAGATTCTCAGAAGCATTTTCTGCCAGGCAACCTACCACCACCATACTCTCTCAAGATGCAGGGAAGGCAAAAGAAACCAAAGATCAGAATACCCACCAAACAAACCCACACCCTGTCTTAGTTACAGTTTTCCTGCTATGAACAGACACCATGACCAAGGCAACTCTTATAAGGAAAACATTTAATTGGGGCTTCCAGGTTCAGAGGAGTAATCCATTATCATCAAGGTGGGGGCATGGCAGCATCTAAGCAGGCATGGTGCAGGAGGAGCTGAGAGTTCTACATCTTCATCTGAAAACCGCTAGAAGACTGGCTTCCAGACAGCCAGGATTACAACCCATGCCTACAGTGATACACTTCCTCCAATAAGGCCATACTTACTGCAATGAGGTCACACCTCCTAATATTTCACAGACTAACTTTCTGGGCCAAGAATATTCAAACCACCACACATCCATATATCTGTACCTAGAATTATAATCACTCCAAATCCAGATGTGTAGGTGCCAACATGAAAACACAATCAATAACAGCCATGACAACATGACTCTCCTAGATACCAGCACACATACTATAGTCAGACATGAGAAATCAATGTAACTGAGGCATCTGACAAGGAATTCAAAATAGCTATTATGACTACACTCAAGGACTATAAAAGAGGCAATGACTGAGTCCATTAATGAGACCTAAGGAAACACAAACAGTGGGATGAAATGAAAATAATTCAAAGCCTGAAAGTAGAAATGGAATTATCAAACTAAGGGAAAATTGGAAATGAAAAATTATTGATATCTTGATTAAAGGAAATATATATATATATATATATATATATATATATATATATCAGTTCTGTTACTATATATATTATATAATATATATTATATTATATTTATTATATTATATCTCCAGGCACAAAACATCCAAAAAGTCTAGAACATTATGAAAAGACCAAATCTAAGAATAGTAAGAAGAGAGGAAGAAGGAACCCAGATCAAAGGGTTTCACACACACACTTTCAACAAAATCATAGAAAATTTTCTTAAATAAGTAGGTGCCTATCAAAGTACAAGCAGCTCACAGAATATCAAATAGATGAGACCAGAAAAGAAAGTCCCTACACAACACATAATGATCAAAACATTAAATGTATAGAACAGAATAAGAATATTAAAAAAGAATATTAAAAGCTGCAAGAGGGAAAGACCAAGTAACACACAAAGGCAGACCTACTAGAATAACACCTGACTTTTGAATGGAGACTCTAAAAGCCAGAAAGGTCTGGAAAGCTGTTTTGGAAACTCTAAAAAACTACAGATGCCAGCTCAGATACACAGTACACTTTCAATCACAAGAAAGAAAGAAAGAAAGAAAGAAAGAAAGAAAGAAAGAAAGAAAGAAAGAAAGAAAGAAAGAAAGAAAGACATTCCATGATAAAAACCAAATGTGGTTATCTACAAATCCAGAAACAAATCCAGAAGGCAACGGAAGGCAAACTTCAAGCAGAAGAGTCTTACCTCAGTCAAGAAACATACAAGGAAAAATATCAGACGAGCAATCAAAAGAGAGAGAAAAGCACACGCCACCACAACAAAGCAGTGGAAATCCACAAACACTGCTCGTTGATAACTCCCAACATTAATGATCTCAATTCCCCAATAAAAAGATGCAGACTAACAGACTGTGTTCAAAACCAAGAATCATCCTTCTGCTACTTTCAAGAAACACACCTTAACATCAAGGATAGACATCATCCATTCATTTACCTAAGGGTATCATGGTTTTATCATTTACCTAAGGATAAATAATAGAAAAAGATATTTTAAACACATGGACCATAAAAGCAAGCCATTGTAAGCCATTTATCTGACAAAAGAGACTTCAAACCAAAACTAACCAGAAGAGATAAGGAAGGACACTACATACTCATCAAAGGGAAAAAATTCTACTAAGGGAACACTGCAATTCTTAACAGCTCTGTACCAAGGGCACCCCAGTGCATAAAAGAAACACTATTACAACCACTATTACAAATCACATGTTGACCCTCATACGCTGATAGTGGAGGTCATCAACACCCTACTCTTAGCAACAGACAGGTTATGCAGATGAAAACTAAAGAGAGAAATGCTGGAGCTAACTGACACCATAAATTCAAATAAACCTAAGTTTATTTACAGAACATTTCACCCAAACACAGAAAAACATACCTTATTCTCAGCAAATTATGGAACTTTCTCCCAAATTGACCACATACTAGGACATAAAATAAGTCTCAACAGTCACAAGAAAATTGAAATAAAATACTCTGCATCCTATCTGACCACTATAGATTAAAGCTGAAAATCCACAGCGACAGAAACAACTAAAAGCTACAAACTCCTGGAAACTGAACAACTCAAGTATGGATCAAGAAAGAATTTTAAAACTTTTTAGAATAGAATGAAAATGAAAACACAACATAGCAAAAAAGAAGGAGAGGGAGGGGAGGGAGAGGGGAAGGGGAGGAAGAGGAGGAGGAGGAGGAGGAGAAGAAGAAGAAGAAGAAGAAGAAGAAGAAGAAGAAGAAGAAGAAGAAGAAGAAGAAGAAGAAGAAGAAGAAGAAGAAGAAGAAGAAGAAGAAGAAGAAGAAGAAGAAGAAAGAAGAAGACATCCAAAAGGAGTAAATGGTAAGAAATAACCAAACTTGGGGCTGAAATCAATTAAATAGGAACAAACAAATAAAAACAATACAAAGAATCAATGAAACAAAAAGTCGGTCCTTTGATCACTAAATCTCTAAAACTGACAAACCCTTAGCAAAATTGGAATGACATCCAAATTAACAAAATTAGAGATTAAAAGGGAGACATAGCAACATGGAAGAGACACATAAGGACATACTTTCAAATCTGTACTACACTAATAGAAAGGTTCAAAGAAATGTATAATTTTCTCAGTATATAGCAGCTACCAAAGTTAAATCAAGTCGGATAAGCAATTTAAATAGACCTGTAACCCCTAGTGAAATAGAAACAGAACAGTAATTAAAAGTTTCTCTAAAACAAACAAACAACAACAACAACAACAACAACAACAACAAACAGGACCAGAAAGTTTTAACACAGAATTATACCAGACTTTGAAAGAAGAATTAATGTCACTCCTCCTTCAATTATTCACAAAATAGAAACAGAAATTGCCCATTTCTTTTTATGAGGCCATAGTTAACATGATACTCAAACCACATAAAGACTCAACAAAGAAAGAGAATTCCAGACCAATTTCCCTTATTAACATAGATGCAACAATTCTCAATAAGATACTTGCAAACAAAATCCAAGAACACATTAAAAAGATTATCAACCATGATCCAGTAAACTTTGTCACACAGATGCAGGGATGATTCAACATACACAAATTGATAAATGTTACCCAACATGGAAACAAACTGAAAGGAAAAAAAAAATCACATGATCATCTTATTAGATGCAGAAAGGCCTTTGACAAAAACCAGCATCCCTTCAAATGATAAAAGCCCCAGAGAGATTAGAGATACAAGAAATATACCTCAAAATAATAGAAGCAACTTACAGCAAGCCCATAACCAACATCAACCTAAGTGGAGAAATGCAAAACAATTCCACTAAAACCAGAATCAAAACAAAGCAAGGTTGAGCACTCTCGCCATACCTGATCAGTGTAATACTGACTGTCTTACTAGAGGAGAAAGGCAACTGAAGGAGATCAAGGGGATACAAATGGGAAAGGAAGTGGACAAAACGTCTTCAATTGAAGACAATATGATTGTATACTAAGTGCCCTAAGAATTTCAGCAAGAAACTCCTACAGATGATAAACACTTTCAGCAAGGTAGTAAAACACAAGATTGACACAGAAATCAGTAATCTCCCCATATACAAATAACAAATGGACTGAAAAAGAAATCAAGGAAAGAATACCTTTGACAATAACCTCAAATAAATATCTTGGGGTAGAGACTTATATAATAAAAACTTTAAAACAGTGAAGAAAGAAATTGAAGAAGATACCACCAGAAGATGAAAATATCTTACAAACTCATGAATTGGTAAGATTAATATAGTAAAAAAATAGCCATTCTATCAAAAGTAATCTTCAGACATAATACAATCTCCATCAAAATCCCAACACAATTCTTCATAGAACTTGAAAGGATAACGTTCTGCTTCATAGGGAAGCACAAAAATGGCAAGATAGTTAAAACAATCCTAAATAACAAAGAAGCACAGAAGGTCTCACCATCCCAGATCTCAAATTGTACCGCAGAGCTATAGTAATAAAAACAGCATGGTACTGGCACAAAAATAGACTGATCAATGGAACTGAAGATCTAGACATAAGTTCACACCCCAATGCACATCTAGGTGCTTGGTTTTGGGGAGGGTTTTGTTCGGTTTGTTTGGGTTTTTTTTGTTTGTTTGGTTGGTTGGTTTGGTTTGGTTTTTTTTTTTTATAATGAAGCCAGAAATGGAGAAAAGACAGCATCTTCAACAAATGGTGCTGGACAAACTGGATTGGCTGCATGTAGAAAAATACAAACAGATCCATACCTATCACTTTGTACAAAACTTAGCTCCAAATGAATCAAAGACCTCAACATTGGGCCAAATTTACTGAGCCTGACAGAAGGGAAAGTGGGGAATAGTCTTGAACTCATTATCACAGGACAAGAATTTTCTGAAATGAACACCATTTGCACAGGCACTAAGATCAGCAATTGATAAATGAGACTTCATGAAACTGAAAAGCTTCTGAAAGGCAAAGGACTCCATCACTGAGACAAAGTGACAGACTACAAATGGGTAAATATTTTTACAAACCACACATCTGATAGAGGGCTAATATCTAAAATATATAAGAACTAAAAAAAAAGTGGGCATTAAGGAAGCAATAACCCAATTTTAAAATGAGATATAGAACTGACAGAAGATTCTCAAAAGAGGAGGTACAGATGACTGAGAAGCACTTCAAGAAATGTTCAACATGCTTATTATCAGAGAAACGCAAATCACAACTACTTACACCTGTCAGAAAGGCCAAGATCATTAAAAGAAATGAGAGCTCGTGCTGGCAGGGATGTGGAGTAAAGAGCGCTCATCCACTGCTGGTAGGAAAGCAATCTTGCACAGTCACTATGGAAATCAGTGTGGTAATTCCTCAGGAAGATGGGAAGAGGTTCACCTCAATATCCAGCTATACCACCCCTGGGCATATATACCGAAAGGACTCTACCTCTTACTACAGAGAGACTAGCTCATCCATGTTCGTTGCTGCTCTATTCACAATAGCAAGAAACTGGAAGCAGCCTGGATGTTTAACAGATGACGAGAATAAAAAAATTAAAAAAAAAAAACAAAAACAAGATACATTTACACCATGAATATCACTCGGCAATTAAAAAAAAAAAAAAAAAAAAGGTGAAATCACGAAATTTGCCAGGAAATGAATGCAACTAGAAAAAATAAAATCATCCTGAGGTAACCCAGACCCAGAAAGATGGATATTCACTTATATCTTCATCTTAGCTGTTAAATCTTCCACAAGCAAGCTATTATCTGCATAACCATAGAGGTTGAGCACAGAGAAGGGAATTGGAGGGGAGGGACAGATCTACCTAGGAAGGGGAAATGGAATGGATAGTTATAGGTGGGTGGGGTAGGGGCGGCTGGATCAGGAGAGTCAAACAGGAAGAGCGAGAGGAGGGAAGTAAGGGAGGGAATATGAATAGGCACAGCCAGAACTAAGGGCCATTTGAAGAGTCATGCAGAAACCCAATACAGTAGACACTTCCTATAGGATATGCATATGAGAAGGGGATCTAAGTGAAATTGGCAAATAACGGGACACAGAACCCCAACTGGACATCTCTTGTCACCAAATGAAGCTCTCGGTGCTAGGAATGGGTTACATCTGATCGAGTAGTTGATGAAAGGGGTCTCATGGAAAACCCAAACAAGCCAGGCTATTACCAAGGCTATTGGTCGCTCGCCACAAACTGACAGTATGGCCCTAGTGCTGTAAACAACACCTACCACAACCACACTGAAAAATGAAAAATTAAGCTGGTGCCTACCTAGAGAGTTCACCCCTACTGACTAGTGTCCGTGATACTAGAAGACACTCCGCTCGCTGCCAGAGGAAAACCACCAATGGAGTCGCAAACCCTTTGATCTACTATGGTGTCTGTCCTTCCTGAAAGCTGCACCGGTCCATTGGTGTCACAAAACTTGTGGGCGTGTCCAACCAACATCTGATTTGATTTAAGGATCACTCCATGAGATGAAACCCACATACAGTTCTTGGGTGACCAAGAACCTGATACCAGACAGGCCAAGGGACCCAGAGGAAAATCAAATACTACTGTTCTGCTAAAGAAACACAGCAATAAAAAATGACTCCTAATGATATTCTGCTACACTCATAGATCACTGCCTGGTTCAGTCAGCATCAGAGAGGCTTCCTCCTGCTGCAGAAAGGAACAAAATCAGAGACCCACAGCCAGACACTATGTAGAGAGTGAGAGACCTTGGAACATTCAGCCATTAGTGGGATGTCTCCATCAAGTCTCTCCCCTCCAGGCTCAGAGAACCCCTCAGAGAGGAGATAGAAGGAGTGTTAGAGCCAGCGGGGTGGAGGACACCAAGGAAACAGGCATTCTAAACACCCATGGCTGATCACATATGAACTCAGAGACTGAGGCAGCATGCACAGATATGTGGGTGCCTGCACCCGATGGGTGGGGCCCCAGTGCTGAGAGAAGTGGTCACTACCCAGCCCAGAAGCTATATCCAACTGATAGCTACTCACAAATGAAAAATCAGTTCTTCCCAAATGGAATCTTCCCGGGGATACAAATCACATTCAAGGGTAGACCCTATGCCTAGTCTTAGATGGCCAACACAAACAAACTCAGTGTATCTTCAGATGCAGAAATTCTTTGCCTCGGGGCTTTTTAAAAAATCATATAGGTCTTTACATGTATATTATAGATTCCAGTTTTGTGTTTGTAGGTGATTTCCTGAATATAAGAACATGTGTATCTGTGTGTGTGTGTGTGTGTGTGTGTGTGTGTGTGTGTGTGTGTGTTTCTTGTGCTTTTTTTTCTTTGGAGAGGACAGGACAGGAGAGAAGTCTTCTCAAAAATGGGAGTTTTCTCAGCAGATCAATGGTGCCTTGAATCCCAGCACTCAAGAGGCAGAGGCAAGCAGATCTCTGAGTCTGAGGCTAGCTGTTCTACAGAGCAAGTTCCAAGACAGCCAGAGCTACACAAAGAAACCCCATCCCCCCCCCCAAAAAAAAGAAAAGAAAACCAGAAGAAAGAAAGAAGGGAGGGAGGGAGGGAGGGAGGGAGGGAGGGAGGGAGGAGAAAGGAAAGGAGGGAGGGAGGGAGAGTTTTTTCAATCTACTTCTTGCTCTTTGATGATGAATTCCGTGTGTGTGTGTGTGTGTGTGTGTGTGTGTGTGTGTGTGTGTGTGTGTGCATTCATGCTCATGTGTTCATTCATGTGTCATGTATGGTGCATTGCATGTGAATGTACACTTACACAGGCCAGAGCAAGAGCAAGGTCTGTGGTGTCTTCCTCTTTGACCCCTGACACCATTATTGCTTTAAAGCAATTGGTCTCTCATGGAGCCTGAACTTCTATGGCCAGCTGGCCTTTCCAAAATCGATATTCCTGTCCCTGCTGCCCCCTTGTCATCAAGGCTGGAGTTACAGTCATATACTGCCACACTCTGCTTTTTACATGGCTCGGAGGATCCAAATTCAGGTCTTCATGCTTTCAAGGCAGACATATTACCAGCTGAGCCATCCATCCAGTCCTTCCTTTGTCTTAATAGACTATAGCCATCTCTTTGGTTCATACTAACTAATAGGTGCTTCTTTTGTCAATGTGGCTCTGCTCTAAATACAGCTTCTCATACGTTTTATGCCAGTCAGCTTTCTATGCGAGGACTGCAGTTCCTTTGGAGACATAATGCACATTTTTACCTTGATTTTCTTCCCTTCAAGGTTTACCTTTTTTCTTGCAACTTCTTTCAAAACAGTCATCAACAGATAGCACGTGCTATTAATTAAAATTCTCTTCCCCAATCTCTTCCCCTAGAGGCAGGCATATAAACTAGGCAACTCTGAATTCCTCATGGCCCCATTTCTTCCTGCCACCTGCTTTCTGGCCCTGTGCCTGGCTGCCAACATACCAGTCCACTTCTTTTTTTTTTTTTGAAGATTTGCTTATTATTATACATAAGTACACTGTAACTGACTTCAGACACAACAGAAGAGTGTGTCAGATCTCATTACAGGTGGTTGTGAGCCACCATGTGGTTGCTGGGATTTGAACTCAGGACCTTCAGAAGAGCAGTAAGTGCTCTTACCCACTGAGCCATCTTGCCAGCCCCAGCAGTCCACTTCTATAGAATGAATTTACCAATATCCCTGTTATTCAAAATATGCAGGGTTAGGGGGGAAAACCTGGCATCTCAATAGCTTAGGGGAAATCGTTGCCTGCCTTTGCTATGTCAGGGTCAGTGGAGGACAGTTTATATTAGCATTATTCAGGGACCCAAGATGATGGAATAGGAACCAACAAAGAATATAAGCCATTGTCATGGAAAGAGAACAGATAAAAAAAGTACACCTCTCTTCCAAAGTGGTTCATACGATCTCTGTTCACATCCTGTTGGCTGAAACAAGTCATGTGACCACATCTAAATTCAAGTGGACGGAAGGGCAGCATCTAGGTCTCCAGCAGACATGAAAATATTGGCAAACAGCACTAGTGACCACGTAACCCATTTAATAAACCTGCATGTGCTTTCCCCAACACACACACACATGCATGCACGCACACGTGCGCGCACACACACATTATTTTTGTTAACCTGACAGTCTCTGCTCTAATAGAACCTCCCTGTTTCAACAAAAAGTTAGAGCCTGACATTTCTCAGGGTTTCCAGTTTCAAATGATTGTCTCTGGCACTGTTGACATTTAAAGAAAGAAAACCAGCTAAAATGAAGAGGAAATATTTACAAACAGATATGAGAACAGGTAACAGTATACAAGCATTTGTGTCTGCAAATGCCATGGGCATATTGGCTTGAACTTTTCTGACCAAATGGATTCTTCGCTAAGCTCCACAGCAAAGGCAAGCATTAGCAATTTCAATTGCCTTAAAACTTTGAAGACAGATCCACCTAACCCTAGAGAGTATGGAATTCAACATCATCCAAGTCTAATTTTCCCATTGGTTGTCTGGTTACAATAAATATCCAATTGATTGAGTAATCCCATGGCCCTGACAAATATTGTGGCCACAGAAGGAAACAACAATCAGGCAGATGAAGCAAGTTTCCATTCCAAACCCCCTTGGCCACAACCACAGCTTGGTCATAAAGCTGGAAGCGCTTGGCCAAGGTTGATGCTGGAATGGAGCTAGACACTATTTATAAACTTCGGGAAGCGTTCCTAGTGAAATGTTTAAACCCGCTTTTGGAAAGCAAGGAGATTTGTTCATTTTACTGTCCAAACCTTCTTTGATCCATTAACTTCGCATTTCCTCTAATTCCTACAGATATTCGAGAGACAAAGGTCATTTTCCCCTTAGTATGGTGAAAAACAAATCATTAAAAAACCTCCTGAATATGTATGTAACTGTGGCGTTTTCCTCCTGAGCTCTGTGAAGGCCTTGCCAAAACGTGTCTTCTTCACATAGGGCCACAGGACCCATTCTGCTCACCGTAGCAGAGCTGCCCTGACTGAGGATCATAAACAAGAAAGCGTGCTCCCACAGACATCAGCATCTTCTAATCTTTCCTGGAAACACCCAGTGTGACTTTTGCTAACTGAAAGTTCACAGATCGGAGACTGACATGCTAGAGCAGGCCAGGGGACCCTGTGCCAATACAAATCTGCCCTACTGATGGTTGGGGATTTTTTTTGTAATGTAATTCAGAAAAGAATAGGGTAGGTCACTTTTACACAAGACAGTGGACATTATAGCATCAACACATCTTCTTGACGACAGCATCTGGTCTAGACCCACCGAGCTTCCGGAAGGATTAAACACCTCCCTGCTAAAGGAAGCATGCACATCAGCTATGATCAGAAACATGAAAAAACATGCAGTTGCTGAGCTCTGCATACGCACAGCGAAGATAGCAGCTTACAATGGAGATGGTCTGGAATGTTCAGTTGTTACAAGTTAGTTGGCATTATTTTCCCTCCTTTTTCCCTCTCTCTCCCTCCCTCCCTTTCTCCCTCTCCTTCTCCCTCTCCCTCTTTCCCCCCCTCTCTTACACACACACTACTCACACCACACATCACACATATACATTCACACACACACACACACACACACACACACACACACACACACACACATTTAAAGCTCCCTCCGTCCTGTATACCATCATGGACAGGCAAGCAAACACAAGCTACCACCTAAAAGCACAAAACAATGCAACGTAAAGTAGAATTTGAAGTCAGCTGGGGGAAGGGCATTATTGAATGAAGAATAATGAAATAATAATTCAGAAAAGAGTAAAGTGGGAACATTCCAAACTCAGGAGCAATCAAATATTAACGTGAGGACTGTGAAAGTGCTATCGGCAATCCTGCGATAGTTTTCTCCTGTACCCTCAGAAAGCTATAACACAAAAACTCAAATAATCAGAACATTTTGGGCTGGGAGTTCATGAGTACAGTGCCCATCTAGTATGTGAAAGACCCTGGGTGCAATGCCCAGTACAGAAAAAAAGAAAGGAAGGGAGGGAGGGAGAAAGGAAGGAAGGAAGGCACTGCCTGGCAAAATCCATCATAAGCAAAGTCAAAATATAAATCTCACACTGGAGAAAACCTGCAACCTCCATCTCAAAGGACAAACTGAGCAATCGGTAAAGAGCCCTACAAGGTTACAGACCAATCCTCTGATAGAAAAATGGGACACAGTTCACAGAGAAGAAAGTCACACATGTAACATATGTATATATACACAAACATATATACAAGTATATGCATGCATACATTCATACTTATATATACACATATACATATATGTATATACTTACATATATACATCTATAAGCTTGGAGTTTTTTGTTTGTTTGTTTTTTGAGAAGGATCAGTGTAGGGAGTCCTGGCTGTCCTGGAACTCAGTGACATTGAGCTCGCAGTGATCCACCTACCTTTGCTTCCCACATAAAAGGTACAAGCTCCACACCTGGCCAGAACATATCTCTATATTTTAATACTTTTAAGAACATGATAAATAATAGAATTTACCAATCTCTTATGCAACTGAGTACACTTAATAAATCACTACTTCTGCATTATCTCTTGGTGGAATTACACATTGATTTCACTTTGAGAGATAAATCAGCCTCTTTCTTTCTTTGTTTCTTTCTGTTTCTTTCTTAGTTTCTCTCTATCGCTCTATTTCTATCTCTTTTTTCTTCTTCTTCTTCCTCTTCCTCCTCCTCCTCCTCCTCCTCCTCCTCTTCTTCTTCTTCTTCTTCTCTTTTTCCCAGTCAGTGTTTCTCTGTCTGGATGTCCTAGAACTCACCTGTAGCCCGAGCTGTCTTCAAACTCAACAGAGATCCATCTGCCTCTGCCTTCCAAGTGCTGCGTGCAGTTAAAAGCATTTATCGTCACTGGCTGACATATCAACCTCTTAAAAGATATATTTACATTTTATATTTTTCATTTTTCTTTGAGACACTTTCATGAATCTCAATGTGGCCTTGAACTCTCAAGATACTTCAAGATGACCTTGAATTTCTGATCCTTGAACTTCTGAGCTTCAGCTGTCTGGCATACCTCATTATTCTAAATTCTTCTTCCTTCTTATATACATGGTAGAAACTCAAATCTTGACATAATCTGAACCATCAGTGACCATGTCAACACCAACAGGGATCTCAGTGGGTTCTGGACGTCACAGATGAGATTCTAGGGCCAGGCAGATGGGTGTGTGTGTGTGTGTTTTGTTTTGTTTTGGAGTTCCTTGAGCTAGCAATAGCATTTAGCTCGAAGGTTGTCCTCATTACCACAAGGTGGCAGCCTCCCCTAAAGTAATATCATCAGGACTCATTCAGCAAGCCTCAAATCACAGGTTAGCCGCAACCAAGGATCACACACACACATGCGCACTCTGCAGGTAAAAAGGGCAGGAAAAAAGGCTTTCAGAAGTTTAGCAGGATGGAACTGTGGGTCGGATGTGAGTTTAGCAACTGTCTGTTACGTGTATAATGTGGGATAATGACACAAATATGTGCAACTGAACGGGGACGTAAGTGCTGGTAGACCACAGAGCACATCAGGCACACATCAAGCCCTGGGTTTGAGCCCAGCACTACATAAACTGGGCATGGTAGAACATACCTGTAATCCCAGCTCTAGAGATTACAGAGGCAGGAAGGTCAGTTCAAAGTCATCTAAGCTACACAGAGAATTCAAGGCCAGCCTGGGTGTGTGTGTGTGTGTGTGTGTGTGTGTGTGTGTGTGTGTGTATAATTAAAATATATATAAATTATGGGAAACACAGAAAAAAATTCCACATTAAGGGGGAAGCAGGAGAGGGGAAAGAAAAAATAATAAAACATCCCACATTGAGGAACTTCATATAAAATAGTGGTCTGGAGGTGGGGTGGGGTGGGGGTTTTATTGTTTGCTATTTTGTCACAGGTCTCCCCTATGTAATCCTGTCAACCTGAAACTATGGAGACCAGGTTGCTGCTGTCCGTGTATCCGTCTTCTTGCCTCTGTCTCCTGGCCCCCAGCATTACAGCTGGCCAATCTGCAAGCCAGGATTCCTTAAAGTGCCAGGGTTGTCAAGAGCAAAAGCTGGTTTGGAAATCTTTACAGAGCAAGGAGATGACACACGAAATGATGCCTAGCTGGGAAGCAGGCTGTTCCATCTGAGAAGGCACTGAAGAGGGTGTGGCCCATGGGGCGGAGAGCCTGCCCGTAGGCTCGAAATCCTGGGTTCCAGCCCCAGCCCTGCATTACCTAGACAAGCTTGTACACACCTGTGATCCCAGCACCTGGGAAGTGGAGGCAGGAAGACCAGAATTTCAGAGTTGCCCTTGGTCACATAGCAAATATAAGGCAAGTCTGAGATATATAAAGCCATCTAAAAAAGAAATAAAGAAAATAAAATTTACAAATTAAGAAAACTGCAGGGGCACCATTGAAATGTCAAGTGTGGCTTTAATAGATGTTCTTGGACTGAACCAAATAGCCAGACTATAGTTATATAAAATGCAGTAGTTTGTTTTGCTTTTAAGATTTACTTATTTACTTTATGTATATGTGTACACTGTTGCTGGCTTCAGACATACCAGAAGAGGTCATTGGATCCCATTACAGATGGTTGTGAGCCACCATGTGGTTGCTGGGATTTGAACCTCTGGAAGAGCAGTCGGTGCTCTTAACCGCTGAACCATCTTCCCAGGCCCAACCGTTCAGTTTTAGAGTGCCTTGCATGACATCTGAAACAGCAAAAGGGAGCTGTTAACTCAGTGGGTACAGGCATGCACCACTAAGTCTAACCTGGAGCCGATCCCTGGAGTCCACAATGGTGGAAGCAGAGAATTGACTCTGAAAGTTGTCCTCTGACATTCACACAGACACCGTGATGTGTATGCATGAGCACACACTCACATACACACACTCACACTCACATATACACCAAGTAAATGTAATAATCACTTTATGTAAAAAAATTTAAAAAATAAAGGGTAAAAAGTAATAGAAAAATAAAGAAAAATAAAGGGTAAAGTGGAGGAGACCTTGGGTCTCTAAACACCCCTAGACAGTGGAGACTTGTGACCTTCTGCCCTCTATGGAGGGACTGTGTGTCCCCACATGATACACTTGACCACTGAGTGAATGAAGACTTCTGTAAGAAGAATCACATTCACACAGCCCTTGTCTTCCACAGCACTGATATATTTCTGTGGATTTTTGCACCTCACCCCAAAGCATGTGGTATCTGCGTCTCTGGAGAAGCTTCTGGAGTACATGTAGTCAGGAAGCTTCGATAATTAACCCTTCCCTCCTCAGTGGGGGACAGTCACCTCCTGAAATGATGACTCTGCTAAAATATGCTGACAAAATTGGGTGTGGTGGTGCTCACTATTGACTTGAAAACTTGCAAGGTAGAGTGGGGGAGGGGTATAAATTCAGCCTAGACTGCATGGAGAGCCTCAGGTCAAAACAGGGAATGTCGGGGCTGGAGACAGAGCTCAGAAGTTGAGAGCATGTACTATTCTTACAGAGAACCAGAGAACAGTTCCCAGTACACACATTAAGCAGCTAACAAGTGCCTGTCACTTTAACTCCACCGGATGGTACTTTCTTCTGGCCTCTGAAGGCACTGGCACATAGTACACACATGCGTGGCACACACACACACACACACACACACACACACACGCATGCACACACATGCACGCACACACTCAAATAGACATTTTAAATTTAAATCTTAAAAGAAGAAGATGAAAGAACAGACTCCGATTTCCTCAGCATAAACACCCCTAAGGGCACTGCCTTCCCACACGAAAATCATTTCATTTCCAGCGGACAATCCTGAGCTTAAGAAACAGGCTCAAAAATGTGACAAGAGATTAAGCTCTGAGCAACCATTCTAAATACACTGTGGTTGTTTAGAGTCCGAATTTTGTCTGTTTGCTAAATACGAACTCTGGAAGACGTGGGAAGTATAACAAAATGAGAAAGATGGTTGGGGCTGAAGCAATCGTTCATCAGCACATTAGACAACAAGTCTTTTTCTAGGCAAGGTCAGCTGTAAGGGGCTGGGAACGACACGCAAAGATGGCCGAAGCAGGCACCTGCTCCTAAGTGTGGCAATAGAGGATCTTGCTCAGGTTCAGGGAAACTCAGAGAACTGAAATTGTTCCCAGCCTGGTGACATCAATCTGTAGTCAGAGCTGATCAACTGAGGCAGGGCCAGTGAGATGACTCAGTGGAGAAAGGTGCTTGCTGCTGAGCCTGACAACCTGGCTTCGAAGTCCCGAAGCCCAGATGGTGGAAGGACAGAACAGACAGTAGCTACTTGACCTCTGACCTCCACACATACACCCCCTACACACAGAGCCTGGGGTGATAGGCAACTAAATCAGAAACTAAAAAATTAAAAGAGGGCTGGGAAATTGGGGTAGCAAGCATATCTAGCATGGCAAAGCCCTGGGTGAAATCTAGGGGATGGGGAGAGTCTGAGATTATATTTTATTTTAAAATGTTAGCCTTGGGGAAGGTATGACAGTGGCCCAGAGGAAATGGGTGGTTCCATTGACCAGGGCATGAGCTGCAAAGGTTGACAGCTATCCAGACAAAACAGCAACAGCAGCCGCTGGACAAGGTCCTTGAGCTTTTGAAATGAAAGAGAAACCTTGGAGGAGGTCCAGAGAAGGGCTGGGACAGATGGAAGGCAGTGCATGTGTGTTCTGTGGAGAAACTGAGGCCATACTGCCTGGGGAGGACAGCACTACCACGCCGATGTCCTTGTATAAGTGAATGTCCAGCAAGAAGAGTAACTCCCTGGCTGAGCTCCAAGTTCACTCAGATATAAACAGCAGACAATGAGCTTACATGGTAAAGGGATGTTAGGTGAAACATTTGGATTTATTAGTCTGGAAATCCAGAAATCAAACCCAGTAGTGCACTGTCATGTGGCTTGTGAGATGGCTCAGCTGGTAGTCACCTGCCACCAAGCCTGATGACCTCAGTTTGATTCCTGAGACCCCCACATGATAGGAGAAAATGAGCTTCAGAAGGTTGTCATCTGACCCCGACATGGGGCCGTGGCTCTTATGTGCACACACACATACACTCACAAACACACACACACACACACACACACCCCTAATTTTTTTTATTATTTTTTTTTTCTAAAAACTGCTGGGATTTCAAATGAGCGAGCTAGAAGAACTGAAAGAAGGAAGGAAAGACAGAATGAACAAATGGACCATTGAACAAATGAACTATGGTTTCTAGGGTTTCTATAGCCCAAGAGGATTTTCCAGAGAAAAAAACAGCTGTTTTCTCTAACTGGGCCTCCCACCTGAACTGAGGACACAGACACATTGTTGACGCTGGTCAAACAGAGTGGAAGTCCAGAGCCGGTCTCACGGTGCCTGAGAACTTCCCCTTGGCCACTCCTTCTAGGTCACAAGAAAACACGATTCTATGGAGTGAGGCGTAGCAGCTGTTACCACCTCATGTCATTAAGTCATCAAATTAATGAATTACTAATGGAGACCTTAGTATATACGAGAGAAAAAAAATAAGTCATGTTTAATGACCTAGGAGGGATTGGGAGCATTCTACAACTTGAGAAATGCTGGTGACATAGAGGAACCCCAGGAGGGAAAATCCGAATGGATTCCCACTGTCAGTGACTCTAGGGGTTCACATGACAGAGCCCAGAGCTTTCCGGGTGGAGTCTCTCCATCTGTTTTAAATTCTTCCTCCTTCCCTCTCTTTTCCTCCTGCACTCTGTTCTACGTCAACCACCACACACACACACACACACTGGGTGTTTGAAGCTCTGTCTGCAGTTAAGAACAAGTGTCTGCTCAATTCCCAAAAGGGAATGTTATTATTTGTGAACTGCAAAGAACTGAGTAAGTTCTCTCACCTCCTTCTTTTCCCCAGGACTCTTTGGGACTAGAGCAAAGAGGACACTCTAGATGGTCTTCACCCGTGAGACCCACGGTAGCATTAGTGACATAGACCCCTGGGCTACAGAAACAGAACCCACATGACTCTTGGTGGCAAGCGTTTACCTGGAGCTGTCAGAAGTGGGTTTCTACTTTGCTCGCCCTGTTGTAGTTGGTTGACCTTTTGCCTTACAAGACAATAGTTTCTAACTGTCCACCGGGCGAGGGGACGGGATTTAAGAATCTGTTGACTAAGTACTCACTGTGTGGTTATCTGTTAGAACACTCCTTAGCTGCCCTTGCGTTCCATCTAGCTTTCTCATTAAAAAAAAAAAGCCACCAAGCGCCCCGCAAATTATGTTTAGCTCTGAAAGCTAAGCTTATTTAACCACTCAGCTTTGCACTGTTTTTTTTTAATGTGTGCATGTGCACACATACACACACACCACCAAAATAATAATAATAAGAAGAAGAAGAATTATAATTGTAATGCTTAGAACATTAGCACTCTGCTCAAAACGTCAAAGCTAAGCTGGGGTTCACGGAACAAACCTTTATTCCCAGCTGTACAAGACACTCAGGCAGGAAGCCCATTTAAGTCCAGGGGTTCAGTGCCAGACTAGGTGAAAAACAAAAGTTGTCTCAAAAAAATAAGATAAATGAAGTCATCACTGTAAATATTGGGTACAGAAGTCTGAATGCTACACTGCAGTATATAAAGAATAGGACACTTACTATTAGGAAATGCATGTATATATACATGCATGCATATATGCATGTATGTATGTATGTTTGTATTAGAATATGGGGCTTTCTGAATGCTAAGTACTCACTACTGAGCTATATTCCCAGTTCAAACATTTCTTTTATAATCCCTAATTGTTACAGTATGTTCATTCCAGATTTGATTTTTTTTTTTTTTTGAGAGTCTTGGTTGTATGGGCTAAGCACGCAGTACAAACAAAACTGCTGCCAAGGTCAGTTCTTCTGTTTCCCACCCACAGTTTACCTGAGCTTGACTGAAGCCAGAACCTGGAGAGAGATGGGCTGTGTGCTGAATGCTCTGCTATAAAGTTGGCTGTGTGAACGCCACAACCTGATTTCCACGGGGAACGTCGAAGTCAGGGACTATTATTTCATTCCAGACCTGCCTGGGAATTCAGTGTATAAATCTTCAGGCAGGACAGACCTCGGGGACCTGCCACAGCTCTCTAGGAGGAACCACAAGGCAACCAAATGCTCAGGTTCAAGCAACAACATGCAACTCAGGAGGCTAACACAGCTGCCCCGAGACCCTCTTTGTGAGGCACAAGTTCTGGAGCTCAACAAATCATTTTGCTGCCTCTGTGGCTGAGGAAAAGGAGTCTCGCAAAGCAAAGAGGACTCAGATGTTTCCAGTTGAAGATCAAAAGGCAGCTGAGTGCCGAGGAGGGGAGAAGTGTGAGATCATTCATAAATCCGAATTTATTGCTCTCAGACTGGAAGTCAAAAGGCGCTCTCGCAAATATATGGGATGCTGAGGCTATTCCAGCAGCCACCGCTTTGAGATTCTCGGCCACACTGGGTGTGGGCTCAGTGATGTCAGCCTTCTTCCCCAAGCCTTGGAGATTTGATTCATTGACTGAGTTTAGATTCCATGTTTGGGGCTTTTTAACATTTATTCAGTATTCATCTATGTGTCTATCTACATTAGCATATGAATGGATGTGCATGTACCACAAGGTGTCTGGTCTGGAGTTGGTTCTCTCCTTCCACTTTGTGGGACCTGGGGAGTGAACTCAGGTTGTAAGGCTTAGTGGCAAGTGCCCACAGAGCCATCTTGGATGCCCCTTTTTGTTTTTAATTGGCAACTTCTAGGTGTGTGTATCCATGGTGTACATTATATGCCTTGATCTATGGATATGCACTGCATCTGTGTGTATAGTCCTACACTATAGAAAGATGAAATGAAACTAATTAGTTTATCCATCCCACACCACTCATTACTTTTCCTCCCTCTCCATCCTCAGTTGTATTTAATCTTCCCTGCACTGATTGAAAGAATGAGAAAACGCCTCGATCTGGTCATGGTGGTACGTGTCTCTAAGTCCAGCACACGGGAGGTAGAAGGAGGCAAAAGGATCAGGAGTTCAAGGTCATTTTGGTTAACAAGTTAGATACAAGCTAGGGTTAGTGAGACCCTGTCTCAAGAAAAATAAAAAGGAAGTAGGGAGGGAGGGAGGGAGGAAGGAAGGAAGGAAGGAAGGAAGGAAGGAAGGAAGGAAGGAAGGGGGAGAGAGAGAGAGAGAGAGAGAGAGA
>NC_034604.1:60032123-60036558 GCF_900095145.1 Mus pahari
TTTCAAAATGAAAGTATCAAAATATCACAGTTTCAACTCCAAACTGTATGTTCTCTCTCTCTCTCTCTCTCTCTCTCTCTCTCTCTCTCTCTCTCTCTCTCCCTCTCTCCCTCTCTCCCTCTCTCTCTTTCACACACACGTGCACACACACACTCACACACACACACCATGTTGGCAAAGTGCATGATTGGGCACACAGCAGTTCTTTGTTCTTTTTTTGTTTCCACCTCTGATACAAAATGTCTTTTTAAGTGTAAATTATTAGTACACCAGGTTTGCAGCAGCTTTTAAAAATAACTATAGGAGGCTACAGAAATGGCTCAGCAATAAAGGTCACACTCTGCTCTAGCAGAAGGCCTGCATTCAGTTCCCAGCACCCATGCAGGCAACTCTAGCTCCAGGCAACCTGATGCTCTCCACTTGCTTCCTAGGCAACTGTACTCAGGAGCACAGAATCCTACACAAACATACATATGCATAATTAAAGTGTTTCACACATACATTGTGATGGTTAGTATATGCTTAGCCCAGGGAGTGGCTCTCTTAGGAGGTGTGGCCCTGTTGGAGTAGAAGTGGCCTTCTTGGAGTGGGTGTGGCCTTGGAGTAGGTGTATCACTGTGGATGTGGGCTTTAAGACCCTCATTCTAGCTGTGTGGAAGTCAGTATTCTGCTAGCAGTCTTCAGATGAAGATGTAGAACTCTCAGCTCCTCCTACACTATGGTTGTCTAGATGTTGCCATGCTCCCACCTTGATGATACTGGACTGAACCTCTGAATCTGTAAGCCAGCCCCAATTAAATGTTGTCCTTTCAGCCAGAGCTACACAGAGAAACCCTGTCCCCCCCCCCCCAAAAAAAAATGTTGTCCTTTATAAGACTTGCCTTGGTCATGGTATCTGTTCACAGCAGTAAAACCCTAACTAAGACTACATAATAAATTAAATTTAACAAAATATTTGAAGGATTTAAGGAAAATGTGAAATGGTTTCTTCACCAACTAGAACAACACTATAAGTATTAGATAAGTAATGACCCTCTTAAAACCAAAACTCGAAAGTCAGTCAATAAATACTCATTTCTTCAGTTCTTTTACTTCCAGATAAAGAGATTTCTATCCACACTAAACTATATATTATTGTTATAACACCTTCAGATAAATGGTTGTTAATCACATACCATTTTACAGTTAACATGTTAAACATTTATTGTTACCACCATTCTCTCTGAATCACTCGTTCCCCTTGTACCAAGGAAGTACTCTTGGAACCAGAAATTCACGATGAATAGTAGGAAAAGTGTACTAGTTATGTTTATGATGCATGACAACACATGTCAAAGCTGAATAAAATTTATTGACAAAATACCTTATGTAGTTATTGCTTCATAAAGTTTCCTAAACTTTTGACCCTCTTTCATTTTGATGCTATTGAACTCAGATGCAGACTTCTCCAGGCCCTGCTGGCCATGCTTTGATAGTGTCGGGAAGAATTTATAGGTTGGTTAGAGAAGTAACCTTCACTGCAGTTCCCACATGGGAATGTGTAGTTTAGACAGAACCCATGGGGGGAAACATTAGGAAACTGACACAGATCAAATTAGCAATATCATATGCTCTCTCTCTCTGAGATCATCTGAAAAATAAATAGTGACGTGTGATGTACAGACAATGAAAAAATCAGTTAGACATCTTTCCTCTCCCTGAAACATTCATGTCAGCTCTGGCTTATGTTGAGTGAAATGTTGTATTGCATATCTTGTCTTTTCTTGCAGAGTAGCTGGTGCAAAGTGGCCACCTTTCTAGCTATGTGGGGAGCAGAGAGTGACCCCTTCTCCCTTCAGCCTTCTTCTCCCTGACAGAGCTGAGCGATTTTTAGGAGAAATAAGGATCAAATACATGAAAGCAAAGGGGTTTGCTTTGGGTTCTCTGCCTTGAGTTTGTCTTTCTTCCTGCGGCTTGCCTTATTTAGGTACATCCGTTACATTGTAACACTAGTAACATTGCCTTATTTAAGTGCATAGGTTATGTGCACTGGTAACATTGTAGCAACCAAAGCTCCAGGACTTAGTGTTTGACAGTGTGCAGCCACTTCTGAAATGCCCATCGTACACCCTGTAGTCAACTCAGTGAAACTTTAGAAACCCTCTAAATCAGGCATCCAGCCCAGTGCAGTGGAGGCTGTATCTCCTAGCCCTAGAACCAGAGCTCTGGTTAGGATCAGCTAAGTGTAGTGGCACACGTGTTTAATCCCAGGACTCAGGAACTAAGGCAGAAAGATTGCTAGTTGAAAGCCAGTCTAGGCTACATAGCAAAACTCTGTCTCAAAATAGAATAACAATCATCCGTGCCAGAAACATAGATCAGTGGGTGCTTGCCTTGCATATAGAAGACAGGGGATTTAATGCCTAGCCTCGTAAAGTTCATAGAGATAGAAAGATGGCTTGAGACACTTTCCTTTGAGAATGTGGCTTCTACTAGGTTGCCCACGCCCCAGTAGGTGGCCCCACACCCATCAGGGAAGCACTACTTGGACTTGGAAGATATGAATAACAAGAAAATATAAGGGCATGAAGTTGGGAGGAAAATGAAGGAGGTATGGGGGAGGTTGAGGAGGGAGTAGATGGATATGCTTGAAATACATTATACAACTGTATGAATTTAAAAAAAAAAAACAAATGTTTCTTTTAAGAGAGATGGCTTGGTATTTATCAGATATCAGTTTTATTTATTTATAAGGACACCTAATAACTGCCCAGTCTTCATAGAGTGGCTACAAAATAATCAAGAGCCTGAGGCCGTAGTGACTTGCTCTTACTAGATTCATAGCAAAGAGCATGCCTGGAGCCAGCCTTACATTACAGGCTAAGTGAGAGTCCAGTTTCCTTCTCCTTCAGTGAACAAGTGATTGAGTTTTCAGCCATCTTCCTCTGGCCTCCCTGCAAATTCCATTCACCTTGTTCTGTTCTGTGCACGGGTGCTTTGTGGGTGTGTCGGTCTTCATAGCAGCACAAAGGTACCTCTTGCTCACACTTTGAGAGTTGCCAGTGCACGAATATGCACAAATAAGGGTCAGGGAGCAACTCTGGGAAGTGGATTCTCTCCTTCTACCATAAGTTGTCCTAAGGATTGAACCAGGTCTCAGGCTTGCTGGCAAATGTCTTTACCCACTGGGTCATCTCAACAGCCTTCTCCTCATTCTTGATACAATGTCATTCATTATTTATGTAAAGGCTTGAACTTTTTGTTGCTTACCAAGCCCAGGAAAAGGAGGTATCCTAAATGAAGAATTAGGTAGTCTATCCAATCAACTTTCACTGATTTTGAGCCTATAAATTAGCACACAAGCCTGCTATATTTTTAATATAAACAAACAAACAAAAAAAACTAATTGCTTTTACTTTAGAAAAAAACTAGTTATTAGGGCTTGACAGTGGCACACTCCTTTGGTCCCAGCACTTGGGAGGCAGAGGCAGGCAGATCTCTGAATTCCAGGCCAGCCTGGTCTACAGAGTGAGTTCTAAGACAGCCAGTGCTACACAGTGAAAAACCTGTCTGAAAAACACAAAAGCAAAAAAGAAAAGGGGATCCCTGAGGGTCAGTGAATGGGTTCAGCGGGTAAAAGCCTGATGACATGAGTGATGCACGTTTGAAAGAACCAACTCCCAAGAGTTGTGCCCTTTGATTGCTGTGCACATGTGCAGTACATACTAAATAAATAAAGATTTAAAGATTTTTTTAAGTAGTTACTAAATCTCGTATGGCTTTGACAATAATGTTAGGAAGTTCTGCCAGTATTCTTCCTTGTGGTCTCCGCAGTAAAGTCTTACTTCCCGACTCCTTCAACCCCTTGTCTGTGTTCTTCTCTATCAATTTCTGAGCAGCACTTTCCGGTCTTAACAATAAGTCCTTCGCTGCTGGAATGTTAACACTTGGAAGATTCTTTTTAAGTGACTTGGAAGAAAAAAATGTAGAACCTTTTATAGTTCTTATTGTCCTATATAATCATTTGAGTCGGTGGAGAAGTCTCTGCTCTCTCTATGTCACCCCTTTGTGAGGGGTGTGCAATGGTTTCTGGTCCTTCCTCTTGAAACACCTCAGCAACTCTGTAACTCCAATAGTGGCATTCAGTATATACAGAAGCCAGGTTTCCCCTAGGTCCTCTCTGGGACATGCCATTTCATAGTTCTGTTCCACTGTGTCTGATTTTTGAATCACTGGCTTCCAGAAGATTTGAAGTACCTCCAAAGTATAATGTGCTGACTGTTACTAAAGTGAAAGAAGAGACCTCAGGGAGTTTACTGTTTGGTACTAAAGCTGATAATTCACATCTTGTCTTGGGTTAATCCATTACATTCCAGAGGCTTGTCTCAGAGCTGAGTCTTGTTGGACTTTGTGAGAGATCAAAGTTCCCACAATTTTTTTTTTTTTTTTTTTTTTT
>NC_034604.1:60036564-60048442 GCF_900095145.1 Mus pahari
CAGGGTTTCTCTGTATAACCCTGGCTGTCCTGGAACTCACTTTGTAGACCAGGCTGGCCTCGAACTCAGAAATCTGCCTGCCTCTGCCTCCCGAGCGCTGGGATTAAAGGTGTGCACCACCACACCCGGCTTCCCATAAATCTTAAAGAGAACTATCTGGCTCGGCTTGTATGAACTATCTGGTACAGCCTGTGTGCTAGATTCAGCAGTGAAGAAGTCTCTCCTTGACCAGGTCAGCCCTTAGAACTCATGTCTTTATGCTAAACTGAACATTACTCATGCAGTACCAAGAGACATGTAAAACAGCAATTTGGTCAAAAGTATTTTAGTCATTTCTTTTCTCCTGGGTGCAGTGGGAAATGTTTATGCTGACCCAGGCTAAGTCCTAATGGCTGTTGTGATTTCAATAGAAACTGTTTATAAAAGGCTGATCTAACCCCTTTGAAGGTACTCATTAGATGGCATACTGGGACTGGAGTGGTCCCTGGTGAACGGTTCCCACCACAGCACTTCACACATGCATTTGTATAGAGACAGCGCAATGCGAACATGTCTTCTTCATTAATGTTCATAAGGAGAAAATGTTGCAGGCTGATAAAGAGGGAAGTACTGTTCCCTGTCCCTGTAACTGGAAGAGTCACAAAATTGCTGGTCCTTGCTTTCTCTACCTATAAAATGAGGTGACTTCAGATTCGCTGTGCTGTGTAGTTAACACACATGATGCTTAAGCCTGTTTATTTCATTTACCAAACCACCAAAAAGTACAAGTCCAGTGAAAACCAGTCCAGTGAAAATAAACAGATCTTGCCACAAATATTAACCACTGCTAGCAGTTAAAAGCAGTCACTGTAGAGCCCACTGTGGCCATCACAAACTATAGCCATTAAAAAGCCATTAGAGAGTCCACGGTGACCACTAAAAACTATCATAAAACACTCGGTAGGAGTCAAAAGTTGTCATAGAGACCACTGTAGTCATCAAAACCTGTCAAGGAGTCCCCTGTAGTCCTCAAAAGCTGTTCTAGAGCCCAATATAGTTGTCAAAGCCTATAATAGATCCTGCTATAACTACCAAACCCTGTCACAGAGCCTTCCATAGCAATCAAAGGTTATGACAGGGCCCACTGTAGCAATCAAAGTTGTCACAGAGCTGACTGTAGCCATTAAATACTGTTATAGAGTCCACTGTATTGTAAACACCTGTCAGGGCCCTGCTTTAGTCATAAAAACCTGTCATAGAACCTGGTATACACATCAGAAGTTCTCATGAGGTCTATTGTAGGTATCAAAAGCTGTCATAGAGACCACTGTAGCCATTGCAAACTGACATTGAGCCCACTATAGCCCACTATAGCCATAAAATGCTGTCACAGAATTCACTATAAAAATCTACATCTGTCCTAGAGCCCTATATAGCCATATAAGTTGTCATAGATCCCAGTGTTGCTATCAACAGCTGTTATAGAGTGAGCCCACAGTAGCAGTCAAAAGCTCTCATAGAGTTCACTAAGAGATCAATGTGATTGTCAGTTCTGTCATGGAGGAAGCTATGGTCATTAAAAGCTACCATAGAGCCCAATGTAGCCATCAATAGCTGTCAGAGTTCATTGTAGCTGTTGCAGAGTGTTGTATAGCTAACTGTAGATGTTAAAATAAATTATATAGCCCACTGTAGTAGCCAAAAGCTGTTATAGACCCCACAGAGTCAGAAAATTTGTCATAGAGCCCACGATAGTCATCAAGAGCTATCATCAAGTCCACTGTATTTGTCCAGACCTATCACAGTTCCTGAGATAGCCAAAACATGTCATAGAGCCTGGTACAGTCATCAAAATCCATCGTGAGACCCTCTGTAGCCTTCAAATGCTGTAGAGCCCACCATAAGCATCAGATATTTTATAGAGCATACTCTAGTAGCCAAAGGCTGTCATGGAGCCTACTGTAGGCAGCAAAAGCCTTCGTAAGTCCCAGTTTTGCCATCAAAGGTTGTCATAAGGCTACTATAAACATCAAGTGCTACCATGGAGCTCTTTGCAGCAATCATGATCTATCAGAGAGAAGCTAAAAGGTGTCATAGATCCCATCATGGATGTCAAAAGCTGCCATCGAGCCTACTATAGCAGTTATGAGCTGTCACATCACAATGTGGGCTATTATAGAGTATTGTCGGTGTCAAAGCTATCTTAGAGCTGTAGCAGCCAAAAATTGTCATGGAGCCTACTAGACCCATCAAAGCTGTTGTCTAGTCCACTGTAGCCATCACAAATCTGTTATAGGCCAATTGTGGCCATAAAACCCTGCCACAGTACTTGGTATAGCAGGCAAAGCTATCCCAGGGCCAACTGTAGAAATGAAAGGTCATTATAGAGCCCATGATGTGTGTGTGTGTGTGTGTGTGTGTGTGTGTGTGTGTGTGTGTGTGTGTGTGTGATATACCCCACTATAGCCCTCACAACTGTAAAGGTATGCACATTTTTTTTCTTTAGAAGGTGTCTAAGAGCCCATTGTAGACATCAGAGCCTCATACAGCCCACTTATATTGTTAAAAGCTGACAGTGAACCCACTATAGCCATCAAAGGATGTCATGTAAGCTCACTGTAGTGTTCCCAGCTGTCATGGAACCCACTGCAGCAGTCAAAAGCTGTCACAAAGGGGCTGGAGAGATGGCTCAGTGGTTAAGAGCACTGACCACTCTTCCAGAGGTCCTGAGTTCAATCCCCAGCAACCACATGATGGCTCACAACCATCTGTAATGGGATCTGATGCCCTCTTCTGGTGTATGTCTGAAGACAGCTACAATGTACTCTAAAAATAAATAAATAATATTTTTTTAAAGCTGTCACAGGGTCTACTACAGTTGTCAAATCTGTTGCAGGTCCCACTGTGCCAAGCAAAGCTGTCCTAGAACCCTCTGTAACCATCACAGGATGTCACAGCTATTTTAACCACTGAGCCATCTCTCCAGTCCAGTACCAAGCTTCTTTACAAGGACTCTGGGAGTCTGAATTCAGGTTCTTGTGGTTGCGAAGTAGTCACTTTACTGACTGAGCTATCTCCTCAACCCCCATGCTCGCACGTAAGTCTAACATGTATGTAAGAAAGAACAGGGCTAGGGACATGGCTCAGTGGTAGAGCACTTGCTTAGCGTTACAGAGGCCCTGGGATCAAAAACTATAAATAACTAAATACCTTTCCATAATGCTTGCTATAGAGAGGTGGAATAAATTTTAAAGCATTCCTAAGGCTGAAGAAGAACTCAGCAATAAAGGTGCTTGTCAAGAAAGTCTGGTGGCCTAAATTCAGTCTCCAGGTCCCACTGAAGGTGAAACAAGAGAACAAACTATTCAGAGTTGTCTTCTGCCCTCCATATGTGTGTCATAGTCTGTCCATGCCCTCCCACACCACACACGCAAATTTCCATCATAAGGGTTATTTCTCTTCTTTCCCTGTCTCTGTCTGTCTCTGTTTCTCTGTCTCCATCTCTCTCTCTCTGTCTGTCTGTTTCTGTCTGTCTCTGTCTGTCTGTCTGTCTGTCTGTCTGTCTGTCTGTCTCTGTCCATCTGTCCCTGTCTGTCTCTGTCTCTGTCTGTGTCCTTCTGTCTCCTTCTCTCTCTCTCTCTCTCTCTCTCTCTCTCTCTCTCTCTCTCTCTCTCTCTCTGTGTGTGTGTGTGTGTGTGTGTGTGTGTGCATGTGTGCATGTGTGCATGTGTGTATATACCATCTCTCCATCTCCTGGTTTAATTCTTCATATAGATATTTGTGCCTCCTAATTACATATGCACTTATGTGTACTTTGACATCAAATGTTTTCTGTGTATTTTTTTCCTTTGGGTCTTGTGTGTGTGTGTGTTGTTTTATTTTTATTTGTTGTTTGTTTGTTTGTTTGTTTGTTTTTGAGACAGGATCTCTCTGTGTAGCCCTGGCTGTCCTGGAATTCACTCTGTAGACCAGACTGGCCTCAAACTCAGAGCTCTGCCTACCTCTGCCTCCCAAGTGCTGGGATTAAAGGTGTGTGCCACCAGTGCCCAGCTTCCTTTGGTTCTTACACAGTTTTATTTTTCACCTGAGACGCTCTAACCAGTCTGATGCTTACTGCTTACTTCAGGCATGTGGTGCCAGAGATACATAAGCCTCTACTTATTCAAATGCTGAAAAAATAGTATACATTTGAAAAGAAACTCCAAGACTACACGTCCATTTCTAGACTAGTTTCCCATTTGTTTCTAGCTGATCCTTTATCGTCTAAGGACCTTGAATTCGACCGATTTTTTTGTCAGGGCCCTTTGTTTTTGGCTGGTTCTACCTTCATGCATTCCTGACTATCATAAAACAACAACTAAGGGTTAAGGCCTAAATACAAGTGCCCAGGAGAGGTGCTTCTAGCTTGTATATGCTTAAGCTAGCTATATAAATATCTCCAAACCTCTCACGCCTGAAACGAGTCCACTGAACTCCTCCTCCTCGCTATAACCTTGGCAAAGCCTGTGACCAAGCCTGCTTCTCCAGGGAAGGAGACATTGTGTGCCATCTGTATGACATGATACTTATTTCTCCAAGGTAAATCCTCCATCTCCAAGGCCTGAGGAGATGGTACTTCGAAAGCATTCCAGGGCTGAAACTCGAAGCTGGCTCTGAACCCACAGCACGATCGGGAGATTGTGAGCTGGGTAAACTCTTGCTAGTCTGTAGCTCTTGCCTCTCCCTTTTTTCTAAGAGAGGTAAAGGTGTTAGCAATTGTGTAACTTGAGGTTCACACAAGTAGCACTCATAACTGGTCAGTCTTTATTTTTAATGTATGTGTACAGGAGTGTGGTGATTTGAATATGCTTGGCCTATGGGAAGTGCTACTGTTAGGAGGTGTAGCCTTGTTAGAGTAGATGTGACTTTGTTGAAGGAAGTACATAGATGAGGGAGTGGGCTTTGAAGCTCCACCCACTGCAGAAGAGACCTTCCTCCTAGCTGCCTGCAAGACAGTTTGCTCCTGGCTTCCTTTGGTTGAAGTTGTAGAACTCTCAGCTCCTCCGGCACCATGCCTGCCTGGATGCTGCCATGCTTCCTGCTGTGATGATAATGGACTATAAGCCAGCCCCAATTAAATGTTGTCCTTTATGAGAGTTGTCTTGGTCATGGTGTCTTTTCACTGCAATGGAAACCCTAACTAAGACAGAGTGTAATGCCTGCATGTATGTCTGTGCATGACATATGTGTCTGTTTCCCAGAGAGGCTAGAAAAGAACATCAAATTCCCTTGAACTAGGGTTGTTAGCTACCACGTAAGAGATGGGAATGGAACCCAGATCCTTTGAAAGAGCAATAAGTGTTCTTAACTACTAAGCCATCTCTCTAGCCCCTAACTGGCTTAGTGTGCGAAACAGTGGCTAATGCTCCTACACCCTTAACCTGCAGGCCTGACTGCCCATGCTCCAGTCTATGAAGGCCCTATTGTTCTGACCATCTCAGTTAGCTCTTCTTCCACATCTTTGTGTATTTCTTTTCCTACTTCCCTGCTCAGGCTCCTTTAATTGATCAAAATATAAAATGAAAAAAATTTTTCTGTTCCATGTGTAATCACTAAATTACATAGTATCAAATCATGCCCCATCACTGTGTTACCTTTTTACAGGTGAAGAATAGATATGCAAACATCTTTATTTATAGATAAAAAATATGAATCAACAAAGTGTGTTTGGACAAACCTGTAATCCCAGAACGTGGGAGGAAGAGACAGGAGGATGAGAAGTTCAAGGTAATCCTCATCTCTGTAGAGAGTTGAGGCCAGCCTAAGCTATAAAGACACTTGCAAACACCATTCATGAATCAACAATGATAGGTCAATCAAGAAGAAACCAAGAAGCTCTTCTGTATGCTGTTTAGAAGTAGTTTCTTAGGGCAATTCCAGTGTCCATTGTCAGGATACCAGCAGTCCAATTCAGCAGTGTCAAGATAGCAAACAGAAATCAACAGTGGTGGCACAATCCAGCAGAAACAGCCAGGCCTCCGCCAAATCGGCAGGAATCAGCATGAACAACCAGAACCAGAAGGGTTGCCAGGAGAAGTTCTCTGCCATGCCTCTCTCAATGAAGTGAAGATAAGGATGAGAGACCAATGAAGAGTTGCAAAGCTAGCTATGTAAGCACACTGTCACTTGCTGCTGAGTCCTATCTATATTCCCTCCATACATCACATGTCCTCCCATGGGTCTTGCCTCAGAAAAACACCGTGTGAGTCTGTCTTAGCAAAATACCATGTGAGTCTGTGTCAGCTGACATATCCAGAAATTTCCACTTCCCTCTGACAATTGGCCTGAGTCCACCGAAGTGGCAAGAAGCTGCCAGTACACCACCAGAAGTCTTTTGGTGCATTTTTCTCTGAAGTCATGACAAATGATGACCTGTAGAGACTGGTAAGGCATACCAGTACCATCCAGTGATATCAACTGTCTGTTGGGTTATAGTTATATTCCTTCTAAACATCATGTGTCCTTCCATGTGTTTGCTTTAGCAAAACACCCTTTCACTTGCATCTGCTTCAGGAAACATTCTTTCACATGTCTGATTTAGCAAGACATCCTTTCACCTATGTGCCCCTGAAAAGCATCATTTGGCATAACTGACTTTCCAAAGAAAACAGAAGTTTGCACTTCAACAGTAGACCAGAGAATCAGCCTCCATCTAAAATCTCATCCCTTTGTCTCAGCCATCAATCCTCACAAGCACTCCATAGAAACTCACCAGTCACTGGGGCCAGGAAATGGGGTAGATGCTCTTCATTCTCCCTCCTGTCCCTTGATTCCATCCTCCAGTCCTACCCCTAACTTTGTAGTAGACCACCTGTACCTGATGTGGCCACCCCTTCCTCTCTCTGTGCCCACAGGGGCCTATACAGATTGGAGTGACACACCCAGCTCTCCTCCTTCTGGAGTACCCTCTCAGTCCCCCATCCCCACTTCTAGCCAATTCCTATTCCTTAGTGTCAGCTACAAATACCAAGAAACACATTCTAACCAGGACCCCCAGTGGCCATGCCTAACAGGATTCCAGAAGCATTTCCTACCAGGCAACCCACAGCCACCACACTTTCCTAAGAACCAAAAAAGCAACAGAAACAAAGGAATGGAACACCCACCTGTGGTGGTTTGAATATGCTTGGCCCAGGGAGCAGCACTATTGGGAGGTGTGGCATTGTTTAGTGTAGGTACGGTTTTATTAAAAGATGAGTGTCACTCTGAGGGTGGGCTTTGAGAGAACTTCCTCCTAGCTGCCTGAAGATGTGAGTCTTCTCCTAGCTGCCTTAGGAATAAGTGGTTCTCAGCTCCTCCAGTGCCATGCCTGCCTGGACCCTGCCTTGCTTCCTGCCACGATAGTAGACTAAAACCTCTGCCTCTGTAAGTCAGCCTCAATTAAATGTTGTCCTTTATAAGAGTTGCCTTGGTCATGGTGTCTCTTCACAGCGATGAAACCCTAAGACACTACCTAACAAACACAGGACCAGATGTCAGCACCTAGAATTATAATCATCCCAAACCTAGATGCCTAGATGCCAGCCTAAAAACACAATAACAGCCAGATCAATATAACTCCACTGAGACCCCAGTGACTCTACTACAGTAGGACATGAGAAATGTAACATAGCTGAAATACAAGACAGAGACATCAAAATAGCTATTATGAATTGCTCAAGGGCATTAAACAGGATATGAATAAGTCCACCAAGGAAATCTACAAAAACACAAAATAGTGGAATGAAATGAGGAAATGTCTTAGTTAGGGTTTCCATTGCTGTGAAGAGACACCATGACCAAGGCAACTCTGATAAAGAACAACATTTAATTGGAGCTGGCTTACAGGCTCAGAGGGCCAGTCCATTAACATGAAGGCGGGAAGCATGGCAGTGTTTGGACAGGAGCATCTCAGCTCAGGAGTTCTACATCTTGATCAGACTGCAACCAGGAGAATCCTGATTTCCAGGCAGCTAAGACGAGGGTCTCACAAGCCCACACCAACAGCGGCATACTTCCTCCAACAAGACCACCATATTCAAACTACCGAATTCTACTCTCTGACTCCTATAGGGCACAAGCACACCCACATTCGTAAAAGGAACTCTACTACAGCTTAAATCACTATCAGTCACATAGTGATAGTAGGTGACTTCAATATCCCATTCTCATCAATAGACAGGTCATCCAGGAAAAAAACTAGACACAGAAATACTAGAGTCATCATCAAAGAAGCTTCTTTCTGAAGGTTTTTTTTTTAAGATTTATTTATTTATTCATTATATGTAAGTACACTGTAGCTGTCTTCAGACACACCAGAAGAGGGCGTCAGATCTCATTACGGATGGTTGTGAGCCACCATGTGGTTGCTGGGAATTGAACTCAAGACCTTTGAAAGAGCAGTCAGTGCTCTTAACCACTGAGCCATCTCTCCAGCCCCTTTCTGAAGTTTTAAGAGCAAATACAGAGACCCGCAGCTGGACAGTTGCTCAAGAGAGTAACATGGCTGGAACATGAGCTGCGCCTTCAGAGGCTCACATGGCTGAAACCTGACCTCCAGCTTGGGCACTGTTTCAAGACAACATTGGATCTAGCTAATAGAAATGGGCCACAGGCTGCCGACCTTGAGTTGAGATCTGCTTCTGTTCCAACCAGAGCTCCATGCTTCCTGATCCACCAAGACAAGAACAAAAGGTACCATAGACTCTTCCCACCACAGGCCCAGCTGATCCAGCCACCATACCTTCCGGAACGTTACGGACAGTAACCTCTGGGATTTTGAGCCAAAACAGTGCTCTCCGCCCTTAAGTTGCTCCTGTCATATAATCTGTCACAGCAACAAGAAACACTGATAATAAAACATGACAAAATTATAATAATATGATAGCAATAAAGGTTACATGTATAGGATACCTCTGTCACAATACTGCAGTATAGTATCAGGAACTGTAATTGAAACTGGTAACTGAAACCTCATAAAGTGTGGATAAGAATAGGCTCCTGTAACTGACAAAAGGACATTACTGTGTGTTTCGACGGTTATCATGGCCACAGGCTGGGAAACTGCCCAGGCAGACCAATCAGGCTGACCTCGCTGATATGTGTCCATCGCTACTAACAAGGACTCTAAGTCTTTACCTCATCATGATGAATTTCGACTTAGTAGAAAAGGATCATGGTCAAATTGTCTCCTTTCACGTATTTAGTGAAAAACTAATTGTTCCTCATATTTAGTGAAAAGAAAAACAAGTTCAGTGCTAGAACCATTTAGCACATGATAGCTTTGTGTCTATCAACTTTCTTCCTGTCACCAAGGATCCTGCTGCCGGCGCTGTCTTAGCTTCCTTTCTGGTTGCTTTGACAAACAACCCCAACGAAAGCAGTTTAGAGGAGAAAGGGTCCGTCCGAGCTCACAGTTCCAGGTTGCCATTTATCATGGCTGGGAAGTCACAGTGTTAAGTGTTTGAAAGAACCGGTCACTTTATGTCTGCAGGGAAAAGCAGAGAGCGATGAATTCATGTGTATATGCTAGTGGTCAGCTTGTCTCTTCGCATTCAGTCCCTGACATGGTGTTTCCCACATACAGAGTGAGCCTCCCCTCTTCATTCAGCCCAATTAAGAAAATCCCTCACAGGCTTGCCCACTAGGCCAACCCAACCCAATATTCACACAGACTTCTCTCTACGCGAGTCTACGTTGTGTCAAGCTAAGAATACTAACCTTCACAAGGAAGCCACATCATATTACCAGAGGGGACACGAAACAGTTGCTTCCTCAAGGGTCTTACTTAGTTACTTACTTACATTGATAATCCTTACAAGTCCTTCACAGCACACAACCATATGGATGCTCTGAACTGGGTCTTAATACAATAAAACCTGCAATCTTACACAGCCACACAACACCCTTACTTGGGCGCTCTTGTATATACACACGCGGTGTGACTGATCCTTATAAGAAAAATAAAAAAAAGTAAAAGTTTTGTAATCATGGAATTTTCTCTCCTGGTTTTGATTAAATGAAAAGAATCGGACAACGTTTTGATAAAAGGCAGAAGGCTGAGCTCACAGAATCAAGCTGTTCTGGCCAAGGAATGGCCTCAATTTAAGAACCCAAGATAAGAGACAGGAAATGAGAGGAGAGAATAGAAGATGTCCCCCAATTATAAAGTGTATTCAAAGTCAGTACCCCATGAAGAGTGTCGCTCTTTAAACCTCAGGAAATGGACATTTTGTGGCTTTCTGAGCGGTTCAAAATTACTGTCTTTTTGTGGTGCATGACCAAGATTCACATAAATTTGGAACAAAATCTAATGAGCTACATTTTTTCCCCAGTGATATCAAGTGATTCCCTCCCTTCTTTACTTTTCTTCTGAGCTTTGCTTCTTTTTTTCTTCAGTTAACAGAGAGAATCCCTAATCCTCCACAGAACATAATTTTGCAAATTACCTTCTTTGGCCTCTGCATCTCTGCACTCCACAAACAAACATTTATTTTGAAGTACATATTAGTCTACCTTGAGTGACTGGAACACACGTATGTGTTTCTATTTGCTTTGACCATGAGCATATAGGAGTATGTAAGGGAACAGTATTGGCATGTGATTATTGGTTGCTAACTGCTTAAAAGAGCACACTCCTGTAATCCCAGGATTTAGGAGGCAGAAGCAGGATCAGGAGTTCAAGGTTATCCTCAGCTACATAATGTGCTTAAGACCAGGCGAGGCTACAGAAAAACCTCATCTCAAAACAAAACAAAAATAGAATATCACATTCTAGATGTCAAAATTCTACAATTCTCTAGTTCACTTTAAGGCAGGTAACTTTTAGTCTTCATTTCCCCAGCACAGTCATAGCCCTGTGGTACTGATTAGTACTAATATAACTCACCAGCACCTGACACAGGCCCTCTATTTGAACAATACATTGTGCAGTTTTCACACGCGACTGGAAGGACGTGGGGAAAGACCCCTGGTCCTCCTTCTCCACCTGGATAAAGCAGTGATGGGCTGGGGAGATGCTTGACCATTGAAGCTAGGCTTACAATCAACGATCTAAGAGAGCCGTGATTTATCAGCCTGAAGTTTGAGAAGGAACTGAGCATGCTCAGTCCTGCATGACTGAAGCCTGAGCGGCTGCCTCCACGAGATACTGGAGGAGCCAGAGGCCATGACGCGGAGAGGTGTGGATAGAACGTTTCAAACCGACGCTATTGCTCTGGCAATAAAGACGAGTTTGGTGTCGTAGATCATATCTGCAGTTCAGCATCCTAGATGCTGAGGCAGGGAGATGATGATTGATCTGGCCTCTGACCCCCTGAATTGTAGCCTAGGAAGAAGCGAATCAATCCCACAAACCTCCATCCAATAAATTAATTAAAATGGAATAAAAATTTTAAAGAAAAAAAAAGAAAAGAAAAGCTGAGTGAGCATATTTGTTGAGCTACCAAACCCTAATGCCTCACTTTGGACTGAAAAACTGGAACTGACCTTGAATATCACAGTAAAATGTGGAGCCTGATGTTTGTGGCCCAGAAGAACAGATAGCCAGTCCTTCCACTTCCCACCTCGTGAGGAGCGGAAACCGGCCTTTAACCACGGCGCACAGCTTGACCCAGCCTTCCAGTCTGACTAAGGGAAGAATAGTTCATTCTAAAAGGTTAAAAGGTTAAGAAGGGGCTGAGTACTAGTAGTGCTCCCCTTTAATCTCAGCTCTTGGAAGGCAGAGGCAAGTGGATCTCTGAGTTCGAGGCCCCAGGGGGTCAACCTGATCCAGAATAGGCTGGACTACATAGAGAAACCCTGTCTGTCTGTCTGTCTGTCTGTCTGTCTGTCTGTCTCTCTCTCTCTCTCTCTCTCTCTCTCTCTCACACACACACACACA
>NC_034604.1:60048522-60053685 GCF_900095145.1 Mus pahari
CACACACACACACACACACACACACACAAAGGACGAGGAGGAGGGTTTAGAAGGAGTTAGGGGAGGAATCGGTAGTAACTATTATCAAAACACATGGTTTGCATGTATGAAATTCTCCCCCAAAAAATGATAAAAACACTTTATTTTCAAAGTTTGTTAACCAGGGTTGGAGAGATGGCTCAGTGGTTAAGAGCACTGTCTAGTCTTCCAAAGGCCCTGAGTTCAGTTCCCAGTGACCACATGGTAGCTCACAACCATCTGTAATGGGATTCGATGCCCTCTTCTGGTGTGTGTTCCTGAAGACAGCTACAGTGTACTCATATAAAATGAATAATAATTTTTTAAAAAGTTTGTGAACCAAATGAGACTCACTGGAAATCAGGGTGAACATAGAATACAAATCTTTTTAAAGTTATCTTAATTCATTTTGATCTGCTATAACCGAAAGCTGGGTACCTTCTGCATCTTTTTTACTTTTTTTAAACCTGTGTATACACGTATGTTGAAGGTGAGCAAGTGTGGGGTTCAGGGGGCAGGCAAGTGTCCCACCCCATCACTCTCTGCCTCATCCCCTTGGGACATAGTCTCTCACTGAGCCTGCAGCTGGGCTTTTTAGCCAGCAAGTCCTGTTTCCACCCCTACACTACTGGGTTCTCAGATACTCACATGGCCACTCTAGCTTTTCGTTGTGGGTACTGGAGATTTGAACTCAGGTCCCTGTGCCTGAGCATCAGTCACTGTTATTCACAGAGCCATCTTTCCAGCCTGAGGCCAAATAACTTTTAAAGAATAAAAATGTTTTTCTTCCTCTTCTGAAAGGGGGGGGGATCCAGCATCTGCCAGAGGTTTCTAGATGTGGCAGAAGGACTAAGGGGGAGGGTGGTCAGAGGAGTGGGTGTTGGCAAATTACTATTTTTATTAAGATTTACCCCTGAGATTAAAAAGCCAATTCCCAAGATAAAGACCTCGGTTCCCTCATGGCAAGAGAACTCAGCAATGAGTTCTAACTACCGTTTACCTGCCATCAGCTCTCAGGGCTGTAGAACTGGGCACTGAGTTTCCAGCATGCTTTGGGAAGGATATGTTCAGACCATAGGATCCATTTTACCAAGACAGAGAGAGTGCTAAGGTTTGCTCTGCGTTGTGTGGTGACATTTACAGCATGGCCTGTCTGCATGGAGGAGACCAGAAGATTTTCTCTGTATGAGTTGATGGGAATGTGAACTGATTTAATGAGATGTCTCTGTTTGACTTGTACTATTGCCTCCATAAAACACCAGTCCATCACTGAAGGAAGCCAGGACGGGAGGCAGGAGATCGTGCAGAGGCCATCGTGCTGCTTAAAAGCTTGCTCTTCATGGTTTTCTCTATAAGCCTACTTTCTTATAGAACCCAGGATCACCAGCCCAGGGGTAGAACCAGGCACAATGGGCTGGGTCCTCTCCCATCAATCACTAATTAAGAAAATGGTCTACAGGCTTGCCTATGGCCCAGTCTTATGAAGGGATTTTCTCAACTGGAATTCCTCTTCTCAGATGACTCTAATGTATGTCCAGTTTAGATAAAACTAGCCAACTCACAAAAACAAACAAACAAACAACCCTAGCCAACATGCAAGAAAAATATTTAGAGCCTCATATTCTGGTTTGTATCATCAGAAAAGAAAGTTCTCATTTTGAGCTCCACTTGTTTGTCTAAAATTAATTTCAAGCTCCAAAGCAGAACAAACGAGATACTATTTGTTGAGAGTCTTCCATTCTTAATAATCCAGACATCCAAGCATAAAACAGCAGGATGAAAACAAAATGTCTACTGTCAGCTATGAGGACTCACACCTGTATCCCCGGCATTTGGGAGATGGAGACAGGAGGATCATAAATCCAAGGCCATCCTTGGCTACACAGCTGGTTCACTCAAGGCCATCCTGGACTGCATGAGACACTGTCATAAATCTTAAAATGTTTACTGCCAGTTGCAAAGCCTCACCCATCACAGAGTTTCTCATCATACCCCAGTCTCCTCAGTGCCCTCACTAGTTAGGAGGATGGTTAAATACGAGAGGAAATGACATCATAGAAATAGGGCAGGACTTCTTGTCTGTGGTAGGCTCTGGTAGCTGTTGTCAAGATGGGCACATTCATGAAACCTGAGGAAGTGGTGCTGGTCCTGGTTAGACCTACTTTGGATGCAAAGCTATCATCATAAAGAACATGGATAATGTTACCTTAGACCATCCTTGCATCCGTGCTCTGGTAGCTTTTATCTCTGCAAAGCAGCAGCTGCCAAGGGCAAAAAGAAATGTCAAAAGGTCAAACATCAAATCTTTTGTGACAGATTATATCTATAGTGACCTCATTCTAAAAAGATGTTTTCAGGGTGTCCCCTTGATAAGACTGTCATCCACAAAGGTAACCTCAGAGACATTGGTCTTAAACAAGGAGCCTGATACAAATGCAAAGTTAAGTTTAATGACAGATGCAAGAGAGGCTCTAAAGAGTGATCCTTCCAGAAAATCCACTTCAGAATAAATAGGGGGAGTGAGTGATGTGCCTTTAATCCCAGGACTCAGGAGACAGAAACAGGTGAACCAGAGGCAGGCAAATCTCTCTGAGATCAAGGCCAGCCTGAGCCTAATCTACGCAGCAAGTTTCAGTTCCAAAGAGCCCACATAGTGAAACCCAATAGATAGATAGATAGATAGATAGATAGATAGATAGATAGATAGATAGAATTAGGTTCAAATTCAGCAAATAAAAGAGTTCTCAGGAAAAAAGACAACACAGAAAGAAAAAATTTTCTGTAAAAAAAAAAGTAATAAAGTATACAAAGATACAAAGAGAATGTTGCATTAATGAAAAAGAATCAGAGACAAATGTTCTTGCAAATTAAAAGTATTGTGGCAAAGCTGAAAAAATAAACAATGAGATAGTTGGAGGAGAAGTTGAGGAAATTGTTCAGAAAACAAGAGGTTGCAAATTGTGACATGTGACACACACACACATTAGAGTGCATTGTTTTTCAAAAGAAACAATTCAAGGAAATTCTGCAGAACTGAAGCACATAGATTTAAAGACCAGAAAAACATACCAGGTAACTAAATCATCTTTCTAAATTCACGCCAACAAATCACTGTGAACTTTTAAAATGTCAGGTTCAAAATAAGACCCCCAAAGTGTGTAGAAAGTGAACATATTTGCCCTTCACTTCACTATCTCAGAAGTGAACAGAAACTAGATTCATTACCTCAAAATTCATTTAAAAAAAAAAATCAAGCCAGGCATGGTGGCGCACGCCTTTAATCCCAGCACTCGGGAGGCAGAGGCAGGTGGATTTCTGAGTTCCAGGCCAGTCTGGTCTACAAAGTGAGTTCCAGGACAGCCAGGGCTACACAGAAAAGCCCTGTCTCAAAAAAAAAAAAATCAAGTTTAGAACATTACATCATTCATGTATGAGGATAAAATGAGAAAGAAAGAAAAGAAAGAAAGAAACAAACAAACAAACAAAGAGAGAAACAAAGAGAGAAAGAAAGGAAGGACGGAAGGAAGAAAGAGTGAGTCCATGAAGTCCATCCAGGCTGGACTTAAACTCAGAAACTTCCAGCTTCAGCCCTAGTAAGTAGCTGGACTCACAGGTGCCCATCACCATGCCTGATTATTTTTAATGCAATTTCATACATGAAGTATTTTTAAACACATATCCTTCCAGAATCGTTTCCAAGGAATCCACTGGAATATGAATGAGTTAAGTGAGTCAGTTAACCAATAAAGATGTCGTGGGCTGAGCATGATGGCACAGGCCTGTGTGTATAGCTTTGGGGAAGGGAATAAAGAGTTCAAGAACATCCCTGGCTACATGAGACCCAGAATCAGATGACAAGGAAGGGGGAGAAGGAGGAATGGGAGGACGTGCAGGAGAAAGAGGAAGAAGAGGAGGGATAGGAGGAGGAGGAGGAAGAGGAGGAGGAAGAAAGGAGGAGAAATGGGCAGAGGTGGAGGAGGGATGGGAGGAGGGGGAGGAAGGATGGGAGAAGGGAGAGGAGGAGAAGAAGGAAAAAGAAGAGAAAGAAATTTACTTTGACAACAATGATGTGGGATTTAGGAAATGAAATGAACCAGGAGAGAAAATTCCAGAGTGACAGCAAGGGGAGACCCCAGGGCTGTAGTTTTACAGCAGACCTTGAGAGTCACCAACCCACACAAGGGAAAGACTCCCTTGTGTGGGTTGTTTCAAAAAGAAACCAGAAAGAGTTGAGAGATGTGTTTGAAATCCTAACAGGCTTATTTCACTGGCAAACATTATGAGGGTAGATTAATGATGTAAAGACTGCTAGGCAAATGGAAAAAAGAAAACATCTTATTATCTCTAAGAAAAACAGAAAATCGTACACAACTCATCTGTGCATACATATACCAATTTAACCAAGACTTGTGACAGATATACAGCGGTCAGAAGGAGGGTGGAGTGGGGAAAGAATGAAGAGAAGAAACAGATCGGAATAAGCCTCAAGGGGATACCTAAAACATGACGTTTACATCTATATAAGGATGCACAGATGTAGAAGAATACGGAAATGAAGACCAGGAAAAAGTAATGAAAGTATTTGGGAGGAAATGCGTTTACCTAAAGACTGAGAGTCCTGGCTACAAAGGAATGGGACAAAGAAACGCTGGTTTTTATGTTAATCAATGGACAATTATTTGATGGTGTGTGTGTGTGTGTGTGTGTGTGTGTGTGTGCTAGATATGTGTGTGAATGAATTGTGTATGTGAGTGCAAGCACATATGTGTATGTGGTATGTGGGTGGGTATATGGGCAGGCTTGTGCGTATGTGTGTGTGGTATGTATATATATGATGTGTGTTTGGTATGTGTATGAGATAAGTGAGTATGACAATGTACGTGAGTGCAGGCATGTATGTGTGTGCGTGTGATGAGTATATGAGATGTGTATATGTCTGTGTCTTAGGGTTTCTATTCCTCCACAAACATCGTGGCCAAAAAGCAAGTTGGGGAGGAAAAGATTTATTCAGCCTTACACTTCCATATTGCTGTTGGTCACCAAAAAAAGTCAGGACAGGAACTCAAGCAGGTCAGGAAGCAGAAACTGATGCAGAGTCCATGGAGGGATGTTCTTTACTGGCTTGCTTCCCTTGGCTTGCTCAGC
>NC_034604.1:60054495-60071995 GCF_900095145.1 Mus pahari
CACACATTTTTTTTTAACATTCTCAAGAGGAAATGATGAAAAGTGGAAGCTGGGGGGAAAAGATACCTGAGTGTCATGGCAACACCCATAGTCCCGGTAGTCAGGAAGCTTCGGCAAAAGAATTATAAGTTCAAGGCCAGGCTGCTTACATATAAGATTTCATTTCAGGGAGGGAGGGGGAAGAGAGAGAGATCCTTTATCCTAGCACTCAGGAGGCTGATACTGGAGGAGTCCAAAACCAGCCATGGATACCACGGCTCAAGGAGATTAACATAGAATAAAGAAATAAATTAAATAAGTAAGAAAAAAAAAATCAACTTCCCAGAAATGTCTGATAACTCTCCTGTATGAACAGGACGGGGAGGAAAGCGGTGTATGGGGCACCAGAGCTGGTAGGTAGGATGGTCAGACAATATGAAGGCTTCTTCTAGCCATCTTTTCATGGAAGATCCGGAGAAGGAGGTGATGTGAAACAAACGCACAGAAGAGGAAGAAATGGTGGTCATCACAGAAGGTTCAAGTTCATGACCACTTCCTAGGCCAATGGGCAAGCTGTAACAAAATATCATTTTACCTACCAGTGGTCCAGGTCAGGGCCCAGGAGTCCCAGGCTCTTGGCATTTTATTTAAGATTGAAAGAAAAGCCCATACAGCTTACAATGTCGTGAAGAGACTTAACTTAAAGAAAATAACAGAAAAAAGATTAGACTACACGGCAAGAAAGCAGAGGCTGCTGGGTGCAAATGCTTTTATGAAATTCAAGAGGAGACATTTGATCACCAAGGGGTCCAGCCTGGATGTTTCTCTATTGTGATTGATCAATTAGTTCTCTTACACTTGTGTTTTATTTTTGCTTTGTTTGGCAACAGTGTCTCACTCTGTGGCTGTCCCAGAACATAGGATCAGGTTGGATCCAGTGGAACAGAGATCCACCTGACTGCTGGGATTAAAAGCTTGCAGAGTTATAGCTAGCCATAGGCTAGACTTTTCTACTGTGCATGTTGCTCTCCATAACACACGAGATTTGAATCCTGTGGATACCCAATTATGCATAGGAGTCAGATAACCAATAGGAGGTTCTGCCTAAAAGTTGGTTGAGAACAAAATTTTGCCTTATTGTACATATACCCAAATCCAGTTCAGGCCAGATTGGCCTTTCCATTCTTCTACCCAGACATCAGGAAGAATACCACTGAAGGAGGATCAGCCTGAGGCTGATGGTTGTTAGGGAAGGAGAGACCTACCTCAGTGCTTCCAGGGGAATGTGGGCAGCATGAGGCAGGCTGGGTCCTACGTTGCTGGTAGGTTGCTGACCGCATGTTTGGAGAGCAAGCTGTGTGTATGCACTGCACATGCTGGTAAGAAGTTCGGGTGGTCACGTGCACAGTTACCAGAAGAAGGGGCTTAGTAAAAGAGGGGGCATGGGTATAGCCTAAGCCATGTGCGACTCACTTTGCTTCCCTGCCTCAGAGTGACTTACAAACAACAGAAATGCATCTGTCACTGTTCTAGAGGCTAGAGAATAAGATCAAGGTGTTAGCAGATTCAGTGTGGGGGCGGGGACCATTTTCTCATCCGTGCCCTCATGTGTAAGAAGAAACTGGCTAGCTCTCTGGGATCTTACTGGAAGCTGTGATTACTTTGCACTTTATACTATATTTGCAGTGTCTTTAAAATATGGTGCTAGGAACTGAATCTGGGTCTGGTATTCGCTAGGCGGGCATGCTACTAACTGTGCAGGCAAAGCCTACAGGATGGGATCACTGTCCAAAGACCCCCACCCCCATCTCCTAATACTGTCACCATGGGGGTCTTGGTTTCATAGGTATGGTTGAAGGGAGCATAAATACTCGACCATGATACTCCCCATTGATTTAATGGTACTTTACATATTGTGTGAGCTGTTTTGAGTCTAACAAGGAAAAAGAAGTTAATCAGGATTCAATTCAAAATGGAATCCAAGTCCTTATGATTCTGTGTGAGAGACAAAATAAGCCGGAGACAGCTGTATTACCACCCATGGTCATTTTACATCCACTGGCAGAGGAGGTAGAACCGCCCATCCAGAAACACCAGCCAGCAATCGTTCGGTGAAGTTTTGTGTACCGGTTACTTTTGAGTATCAGGTCGATCAGGTAAAGAGACACGTGGGGTGTTAGCCAAGCCCACACTGAGTGTGTCTGTGAGGGATGAGCCAGGAAGGGTTAGCAGCGCAGGTATGACTCTCCTGAGGTAAGTGTAGCACCATTCCACCATCCAGTGTCCTAGACTAGAAGAGGACACAGACGAAAGCCAGCTGAGTACCACCATGCTCGGCCTCTTGGTCCTGGTGTGAGGAAGCAAACTCATGCTTCTGCCATGTGGCTTACTTGCCACAATGGACCACATCAGTTCTTCAAACTTCAAGCCTAGATGAATTCCTCCTCCCTTAAAGTAATTCCAGTCATGTATTTGAATCACAGCTACAAGAAGGGTAACTAACTCAGCTTGCAAGTCCTTTCGTTAATTTGAGGGGGAGGGGTATTTGACGACACCAGCTAAACAATCAGGAGGGAGGGTAAAAAATTGCCATTTGTGGCCCCTTTATTATTCATGCAAAGATCAGCTACAGACGAGATCACCAGATGAAGCACTCCGAGAAGGCCAAGCTATTCCCACAGACCCAGAGAACCACCCATGTGTTACTTACTATGTGTTCCGAGAAAGTGAATCTTGACCTTGGGGACATTTGATGGCTATTGTCTTAGGAAAGGAATCAAACTTACCATGAACATTTGGACCTCCTGATGTAGTGAGAACCATGAAAGAATACCAGTGCAACTTTCTTGGCGTGGCTGTCTCAACTGTAATCTAACCATGAGGAAACAATCAGACCATTTCAGACTATGGGACATTCTACAAGACCACTTGGCCTGAGTCCTAAAATATAAAGCCAGTGTCTTGAGAGATGATAGAAAGTTGAAAGGATGGCTGAAAAGGGACTCCAGGGACTGATGACACCCAGGCAAACAACTGAGATTGGATTTTGGAATAGAAAATGGCCTAGCTCTGCAAAGTTATTTGAAGAGACATGTGGGTATTTAAATATGGATTGTACACTAGCTGGTGTTACAGAACTAATACTCAATCCATTAGCAGTGATAGCCATATGTTTATGCTGGAGACCGCTCATCCCCAGAGTGTGTTGGCTGATAGACCTAGAGGCAAAGAACTGTGGCAACTAATCATGTTCCAATATTCCTACCCAAAATAAGGCTGTGTGTGTGTGTGTGTGTGTGTGTGTGTGTGTTGTATTTATACAGGCATGTGTGTGTACACATGCATGCACTGCACACACCTATATCTGTGTATGGGGTTGAGGGGGTCAAGCAATAAAAAGAAAGGCAGCGCTAAGCAGATTTAGGGCTGGTCTACCTGAGGAAAGAGATGATGTGTATCTGTGGGTCTTCTCCATTAGCTTTTCTTTTTTTTTTAAGATTTATTTATTATCATATCTAAGTACACTGTAGCTGTCTTCAGATGCACTAGAAGAGGGCGTCAAATCTCATTATGTATGGTTGTGAGCCGCCGTGTGGTTGCTGGGATTTGAACTCAGGACCTTCAGAAGAGCAGTCGGTGCTCTTAACCACTGAGCCATCTCTCCAGCCCCCGTTAGCTTTTCTAAATGAGATATGGCTTTTAAATTATTATAGGTCACATGCTAGGACACCTGATTACAAAGTAGTTGTCCGTAAAGGGAGGACATCAGGGCCACCAGGGCCACCTAAATCCCAGTCTTCTCCAGCAACACCATGATTGCTGAAGCCGTTTATACTCCCTAATGCTGGTACTGCAAATAGTTTTACATATTTCCAAAGAGTGCCTGAGCCCAAACAAACCCCAAATTCATTCATTCCCCCCCTCCCTCTCCCTCTCCCTCCTTCCCTCTCCCTCTCCCTCTCCCTCTCCCTCTCCCTCTCTCTCCTCATCCCAGAAGCAAACTGAAACTCTGGCTGCAGGAGGCTGACACTGAAATGATTAGCTGATGGGTAACCCAAGAAGTCAGACAGAGGGAAACACAACTGTTCTGTCCATCGAAATCAAAACTCACAGACTCGAGGGACCACTTAAGGTTATGCCATGTAAGAGGGCCTGGAAGGCCTCAAGCACCCTTCAACCCCAACAAAGCCACATTAAAGGCCCCAGAGGACACACTTTCTGATGAAACGGGAGGAAACAGGTTGCTTTGCCAGGGGCAGGGTGACCATGTGACCACACAATGGCCGTGCTTCCCGCTCACCAAGCCAGTGATTCACCAAAGCCAATGGCAACCAGATGCTCTTTACTGGCACAGCACAGAAAGAGTCGCTGAGCTCGCCACCGTGAAGGAATGCATTTCTGGGAAGGGTGCTGGAAACGGGTTGAGTGGAACCAGAAGATCTCACACGGCTGGAGAAACATCCTTTCAACGTGTGGACCAACTTGATCCCAAATAAGATTAAAAGAGCACCCCTGAATGTCCTGGTGTGGTACTGCACACCTGTCTTCCCAGCACTGGAGAAGCTGAGGGAGAAAGGTTTTGAGTTCAAAGCTTGCAAAGTCTACATAGCGAGACTGTCAAAACAAAAACAAATGGCTAGCATTGTGGTGGCACACGCTGAAGGGCGTGGGGACAGATGGATCATGAATTCGAGGCCAGCTTGAGCTAAACTTGGCTGCAGCTATAGCTCAGTTGATAGAATGCTCATAAAACTCTTAAGTTCAATGCCCACTACCACCAAAAACAGGCATGGTGAGCAGGGGCTGGTGGCACATGCCTTCAATCCCAGCACTAGTGCTCGGGAAGCAGAGGCAGGTGGATGTCTGTGAGTCTGAAGTCAACCTGGTCTACATAACAAGTTCTAGCCAATGCTACATGGTGAGACCCTGTCAAAACAAAACAAAACAAAACGAAATGAAAAGAACAAAAAAAAAAACAGAACAAAACAAAAACCCACATACAACAACCAAAAGCATGTGGTCCAGGCCTATAATCTCAGTAGTTAGGATATGGAAATAAAAGGATAGGAAGTTCAAGGTCATGCTCTGATAAACAGCAAGTTCAAGGAGAGAGGAAGGAGAAAGAACAGGGGGAAGGGTTCCCTTCCTTCCTCCCTCCCTCTTCCAGATATAAACGTTTGCTCTAGTATTTTAGATGCCAGTGCTTAAGAGAAACGGTCTGAAGCCCTTGTACTGAGCTCATTTGAGCTATGGCTTTGATACTCTGTGTCCATCTGTTTCCTTAAGTGCACCGATTGTTCCTGGGTAAGAGGCTGGCCACTGACAGAGAAGGAAGTTTCAAAAGTCAACATCTTCCCTGAAACCTGAAAGGGATGGTGTGCCTGCCCAGCTGGTAGACAGCTGTCACCAGCTCGGATCTGCTTATCCACCCTCTTCCTTAACGATTTTGGCCTCTAACCTCTCCTTACTTTGCTTGGTTTTTGCAGTACTGGGGATCGGTGAGCCTCCCTTTCCAACACGGATGCTTTCCTCTTTCTCCTGAGGGAACAACTCTGGTTCTAACCTAGGAGGTGACCTCTAAAAATGAGAAGAGAAAAAACAAAAAGCAACAACAATAAAACCTGGTGGCCACGAAAAGCTGCTACAAAGAGTAGATGCGATTTTGTGCATAGAAGACTTTGATCTGGTGCAATCCCAGCACCAGATCATGCAGCATTTTGACTTTCAATTAACAGCTGGCGAAAGAGACCAAAAATATGCTCCTCACATGGGAGCAAACTCACCTCGGTCCAAAAAGATCGACAGTGACTTATAGTGACTTATGGTGTCAATTACTTGTGTTTTGCTTCTCACTTTGCTTCATCTGGTTTTCCCCCATTCCCCTGCACCCAGCTTTGTCTCTTATGCCAGGCTGTCACGTATGACAGACACAGCTTTTCCGAAGGGCATGTGTATGTCATCATCCACTCTGTCCGGGCTAGATCCTTTTCTCCTGCAATTTCCTACCAAGTTGACTGGGGGGGTGGGGGGCGGGGGAGGATTCCTGGGTTGAGAACAAAATCATTATTTTAAGCACATGCTCAATCTGGCGGTTTTAAGCAAATGGGGAGGGAAGGAGAAGCAATGCATTTTTGAGGCCCTAGGGATCATGAGCAAGGTTAGCCCTCGCGCCTGGTGCCTTTTCTTTCTCTTGGACCCACAGCGCCATCTCTAGGAATTTTAGTTAATGACACTTGTAACGCTGAAACAGCAGTGTAAAGCCGGCCCTTCAGTGATTTGCCTACTTGGAGGGTGGATTGGATCCTGGTGTCGTGGAATCTCCCATGAGTCACTGAGGTTGGGTGACTCCGTAAAGGAAACACCTTATATTTCCCAACTGAGCAGGCAGGGACCCAAGGCCAGTCAAGGTACCCTGGGGTGACAAAATAGAGCTAATTGATCTCTCAGACATTTAATTAGGTTAAGGAACATTTCCTCATTTATTTTTGGCTCATAAAGAAGCAGAGGGAAAAAGAATATTTGATAATAAAAATTAAAAGTTAGTTTCCTTTCTTTCTTTCTTTTTTTTATTTTTTTTATTTTTTTGTGTCAGGGTTTTATGGAACTCAGCAGACTAGACTTAAACCTTCCTAAGCTATACTTAGGAATCTACAGAGGCAAATGTCTGTACTTAAAGGAGGAGAATTTTCTATCCTATGTTCAGGATATCATGAAAGTAACCGAGTCGTAGCCAAATATTAATGTATGCAACTATATGTGTATGTATTGAGGCAGTGTCTCCTGCATCCCAAGGTACCCTTGAACGCCTAAGTGGCATAGGATGACCTTCAAACCCCTGGTCCTCCTGCGCACTGAGATTACAGGAGCTCACCACAGTACCCATCAGCGGTACAGATGATTGAGCCCAACCCTGTGGCACATCACCTGCTGCGGCCTCCCCTCCTCTCTGCCCCCATCTCCAGGACACCGCTCAGATCGGCTCCTCCAAACTTCCTGCCCACTCCTCCTGCTCTCCCAGCACCCCAGCCCCGGCAACCATGCCCTGGGAACCTGCGGGAGACCCAAGTAGACCAGGGAAGCAAGTAGACAAGCTTCAGATCTTCTCCTCTGCCTCCTCTCCTCTAAACCCCATCCCCTCAGTCTCATTCCAAGTACTGTAACAGGCTACTCTCCTGACTCTCGGCCCTCTTTCCAAGGGGACTAAGCAGATCCTGGTAGCGTACCCTGATTTCCTGTCTCTTGTGGACCCTCTTGAACACTTCTCCCCGCTTCCAGCAGGCCCCTAAGTGTCAGCTCCCAACTCGAAGAAACACATTCTAACTGAACCCTGGATAATATCCTCCATCACAAAAGCATTCCCTGCCAGGCAACCTAAGGCCTCCACAGTCTCCTAAGAGCACAAGAGGGCAACAGAACCAAGCAATGGAATACCAACCCAACAAACACAAGGCCAGATATCAGGGACTTCAAAATAGCCTTTATGAATATGTTATAGGTCCTTAAAAGAAAATGAATAAATCCCTTTAAAAATAAATCAATGAAAACACAAACAGAATGAAGAAAAAAAAATGTCCAAGATCTGAAAGTAGAGACAGAATCAATAAGGAAAACACAGCCGGGCATGGTCACGCACGCCGTTAATCCCAGCACTTAGTGGGAGGCAGAGGCAGGCAGATTTCTGAGTTCGAGGCCAGCCTGGTCTACAGAGTGAGTTCCAGGACAGGGCTATACAGAGAAACCCTGTCTCGAAAATAAATAAATAAATAAATAAATAAATAAATAAATAAATAAATAAATAAGGAAAACACAAACATGGGCTGGAGAGAAGGCTCCGCAGTTAAGAGCACTGGCTGCTCTTCCAGAAGACCCGGGTTCAATTCCCAGCACCCACACTGCAGCTCACAACTGTCTGTAACTCCAGTTCCAGGGGAGCTGGCACCCTCACACAGACATGCATTCAGGCAAAACACCAATGCACATAAAAACAAGTATAAAAAAAAGACAAAGACAATACAAGTGGAGAGAAACCTGAAAGTGAAACACTTAGGATCTCACACAGGGAACGCAGAGACAAGCCTTAGCAGCAGAACACTAGAGATGGAAGAGAGAACCTTGGGCGTTAAAGACAAGAAAGAAGAAGCAGATACACCAGTCAAAGAAAACGTTAATAGATTACCCAGCATTCTTCACTCACTGGTTACCTCCAGCAATGGCAGGTTGTGGGCTAAGAAAGAAAACCTTTCACCCTCCTCCCCAGCCCTTTCAGCCCTGTGACTGCCTCGTCTTTGTAAGCAAGCGGATGATGGGCTCTGACTCTTACAGAGACCCCCCCTCCTGCAGGTTTTCCCGCCAAGTAAAAAGCCTGTGCTATCTTAAGTCACCATTTCCTCATTCTGCTTTCCTTCTTGCTAACCTTTCAACACTGTCTCTCTCTCTCACACACACACACACACACACACACACACACGCACACGCACACGCACACGCACACACACACACACACACACACTCATACACACATCTTAAGCTTGGTGATGGTATACACCTGTAGCTCCAGACTTGGGAGGCTGAGATACAAGTATTGTCATGAGTTCAAGGTCATCCTGGGCCTTGAACTCAAGTATCAAGTACAAGGCTAGCCAGCGTGGTCTACAGAGCAATGCCCAGTCTCAAATAAACAAACAAACAAACAAACACACACACACAAACAAAAATAAGCAAGGAGGACAAAGGGGAGGGAGGGAGGGAGGGAGGGAGGGAAGAAGAAAATTCAGTCTCCTAGAATAGCTTGCTCTATCTTGCCCCCCCCCTTGCCAAATTCCTTTAAGTGGCATCACTCTGCAATAATAGGAAAATCCCTGTCTTCGTGGTTTTCTGTTTTGGTTTGTTTGCTTATTTGTTTGTTTCAGCTCTGAGAGGTAAGGGAGACCACAAGGGCCTGACTCAAAGCAGTCTGCCAGAAGCAGAATGTGGGAACAAATTCAGCATCTGCCCCCTACCACCACCAAACCCTCTGTAGGCGCTGGCTTTAGGACCCGAATTCAAATAGTGGCCTCAGACATCTCTTTGCAATCTAAGAATCCTGGCAAGGCAGGGTGTCTGTCATATGGGGTGTTGAAGGTGATGGGCCAGGTTGTCTCTGTGCCCAGAACTCCAAGGTCATTCAGCAGTGTCACCAACCAGTGAGTGACTACAGTGGATGGTTCATCAGGACCAGGATAGGCAGCAGGCTCCGGATTGGAGAGCATCTTACCTCTAGACAGGGAGTCCTAGCTGCTGAGTACACAGAGATGCTTGCTTGCCGGTCACATTGCCTCCTCCTCTAGCCTTCACTTCAGATATGGATTCAAAAACAAAAACAAAAACAAAAACAAAAACAAAAAAAAAAAAAAAAAAAAAAAAACTTCTAGGCAGCAGCAACTGTCAAGTGGCCAGGAGTGATTCTCAGATTTCTGGCTGTATGTGTAGCTCAAGGCTAGAATATGTTCCTTGTTTGATGGGGGCCCTAGTTCCAATCCCCAGTCCCAAGGAGAGGTGGAGGGATAGTAATTTTAAAGCTTTCCAAGTGCAGTCTCTCAGGAGTCTTTTTAATTAGGGAAGTTGAAATAAAACCGCCTACAGTCATGGATAGAGCGGTTGGGGAATGTGTGGGTTTTACAGAGAAACCAGCGAGGCTTCACAAGTTTGCCCATGGCCTGTCTTTGCCCAAATGCCTATCTGAGCTTAGGGATTCTAAGCAAATGACAGAGTCTTCTGGAACCGCAGTGATCCAGTGTGCATGCGGACAGCTTTGCTTACTGTGTTATCGAAGCGGGCCGATTTATAGCCCTAGGGTTTGGTGAGGTTTCAAAAGTGTTCTTGGGGGCTGAGAGGCAGCTCAGTGGTAGAACACTTGCTTGGTAGGCAAGAGGCCTTAGGTACTACCATCCTTGTAGAAAATAACTGAAAACGAGACTCTGTTCAGTTCCTTTCTGATTAACATATAAAATCTTCCCATCAGGTTCCAACACCCAGACTGCCACCTGCTCCTAAGAAGTTAACTGTGTGTGGTCACACATGCCTGCGATCCCAGTATTTGCGAGGTGGAGACAAGAAGATCGGGAGTTCGAGACTCGCCCCAACTACATAGAGAATTCCAAACCTGCCAGGGTTACAAGAAATCCCATCAAACAAACAAACAAACAAACAAACAAACCTCCCCACCCTGAACTGTACATCTGCAGCTATCAATATCATCAGTGTAGATTCTTTCTACTGCTCCACAATGTCCTGTTAGTGCAGTTGTACATGGTTAATAGACATGATTTATCTGAGATTCAGGAGCCTGCACCATCCATCAGTGTGGTTTATTCTTTTCTGTTGCAGGGCACTTGATCATCATTGCAGACATAAATTTTTTGCAACCTACTTTTAATAAGGGTTCAACCTCCCCTCTAGAATAGCACCCAGCAGAGGTAGTAGAAGAGAAAAGTTATTAGGATATGGGGGAGTGAGCCTATTTAGCAGTAGTTCTTTGGGGGCGAGCTTGATCTTCTTTGCCAGCAGTTCAGTCCCGTAGCAAACGCCAAATAGGACTCAGCAGCTGCAGACCAGCTCTAGACAAGCAGACAGAACACACGAACCAGCAGCTACAGTCCAGTCCTCTCTGCAGGCTGACACCAGGCACGACATGAACCAGCAGCTGTAGTTCAATCTTGAAAGAACCGCAAGGCTTGCTAACCGGCCCTAAGCGAGGCTGCAGAAGCTGCAGGCTGCCACAGGAACCTCATGAGCAGATCTTAGGCAAGTTTCTCTCAATGGCAGCATTACCACAAGTTGAGCCCAACAGAGCTATATAAGGCAAACCAATACATGCATGTCTTTAGTGAAGTATAGTGAGGCAGAGCAAACCAAACCAAGGCTCAGTGTTCACCCCCCACTGTCTGTGGGGTCATATTTATGCACCTTCATCATGGGTCCTTTCATGTGTCTGCTATATCAAAACATCCTTTCACCTGTGTCTGCTTTGTAAAAACATTCTTTCCTGTGCCTGCTTTAGCAAGACATCCTTTCACCTGTGTGCCCCAGCAAACCATCATTGGACATAACTGACTTTCCAAACAAACCAGAAGTTTCCACTTCATATCATGGCTTTATTTAAAGTGGTGGTGGTGGTAGGGTGTGCTTGTGTTTCTTTTCTAATTTGAGTGACTGTTTTGCTTTGTTTTATTTGTGTGTGTCTGTGCTCCGTGCAAATGTGAATGGGAGTGTACACATATATGCACATGTGTGTAAAGACCCCAGAGGTCAACCTCTGGTGCCATTCCTCAGGACTACTGTGACACACACTTTTTAAATGCAGCAGTCAGAGGTAGGCAGATCTTTGCAAACTCAAGGACAGCCTGGTCTATATGGTATACACTAAATACTCTCTCTCTCTCTCTCTCTCTCTCTCTCTCTATATATATATATATATATATATATATATATATATATATATATATATATATCTGTCAGTCTTTCTATGAGTTCCAGGACAGGACAGCCAGGGATATGTAGAGAGACCCTGTCTTGAGGGGAAGCAGGGGGAAAGTGTAGCTGAGTCATGGTGGTGCATGCCTTTAGTCACAGCACTCAGGAGTCAGAATCAGGCAGATCTCTGAGTGCAAGACCAACCTGGTCTACAGAGTTCCAAGACAGACAGGACCACACAGAAAAACTAAAACTCTCTTTCCTTTTCCCAGGCTGCCGGGAAGATGGTGGACTTTCAGATGGAGCATGTTTACCCAAAACAGCCTACAATCTTTCAAAACAAGAAGCGTGTTTTGCTGGGAGAAACTGGCAAGGAAAAGTTCCCTCGGCACTACAAAAACATCGGTTTAGGCTTCAAGACGCCCAAAGAAGCCATTAAGGGCACCTACATAGATAAGAAATGCCCCTTTACTGGTAATGTCTCCACCCAAGGTCAGAATCTGTCGGGTGTCGTGATGAAGATGAAGATGCAGAGGACCACTGTCATCCGCTGGGACTATCTTCATTACATCCGAAAATAAAATCGCTTTGAGAAACACCACAAGAACTTGTCTGTGTACCTGTCCCCTTGTTTCAGGGATGTACGGATGGGAGACAGTGTCACTGTTGGAGAGTGCAGGCCCCTGAGCAAGACTGTTCGATTCAATGTGCTCAAGGTCACCATGGTTGCTGGCACCAAGCAGTTTCAGAAGTTCTAAGGGGACTCTGGACAATGCCCTAGAACAAATAAAGTTATTTTCCAACTTAAAGGAAAAAGAAAAAGAAAAACCCTGTCTTGAAAGAGGGGTGTAGACTGGAACTGTAATAGCTAGTCCGCCTCATCTCCTGTCTTCACCCACAGTCTTTGTCAATGGGTAATAGCTTTGACTCTGCAATAGCCCACCGCATGGAGGAGCCATATCTTCTAGTCAGTTCTTCCTTTGGAAACATTGCTGTTTTCTTCTGCCCACCTCCCTTAAGGAATATTCTCCCATGTACCTCTTTCGAGTTGTGTGTAAAAGTATTCTTCACAGGAATCCCCAATGGTAGGATGCCCATTCAAACTGTAAGGATGTGTCACTTTGAAACTTACTTCCAACGTATCTGTTCAGCCATAACCACACTGCCCACAGCAGTGGCTACAAGCTCATGTCCTAATCCTCGGTAACATTTTACATTCAACAATAATGAAAACTAAACACCAAAACAAGACAGTGCTTGCTGTGATGGTGTACAGTTGTGATTCCAGTACTGGGGGAGGGGGAGACAGGAGGACCCTTGTGAGTTCAAGGTCAGTTTGGTCTAAACCTCCATTTGGAAATCAGAGACCAGCTAGGGCTACAAAATGAGACCGTATCTCAAAACAAATAAACAAAATGATCACTACCTATGTTGTTTCAAGTGAATAGAATAATGTAGCCGTGTCTACACTGTGATTAAAACACTAAACGTCTTTCCTTTAGCTCTGGGTTTAAACTCAAATGTTAATTGGCCTGGTTCTTTGGAATACATTTGTCCCAAGTCTGCTTGTCTCCAGTAGCTATTCTGCCACAAGAGGGCGCTAGGACTGCAGAAACATTTTTAATCAGACCTACATCACTGAGTGGTGGAAATGGAGAGCCTGTCCCTGACATCGCACACAAATCAATAAATATAAGAACTGCCCTGGAGCAGCCGGGCGTGGTGGCGCACGCCTTTAATCCCAGCACTCGGGAGGCAGAGGCAGGCGGATTTCTGAGTTCGAGGCCAGCCTGGTATACAAAGTGAGTTCCAGGACAGCCAGGGCTATACAGAGAAACCCTGTCTCGAAAAATCCAAAAAAAAAAAAAAAAAGAACTGCCCTGGAGTCAGGCAACAATGACACACAACTGTAGTCCTAGCATTTGAAGGCGGGATGACTGTGAGTTTGAAGATAGATACATAGTGCCTGCCCCTTCACACACACACACACACACACACACCCCACAGCTGAGACAACAGGCCTAATCCATATCACTTGATAGCGATCCCAGATGAAAATAAGCATATTAGTCAGGCTCTCTTCTTTGAAGATATCACTCAAATAAACAGCCAGGGATCCTCTGTCAAGTATTGTGATGTATCATGTGTTGTATTGTGCTGTCTTGGCATGTGTCAGAGGTGTTCTAATAACCTCAAATTTTCCTCAGAAAGGCTGTGTGTGGGTTACACACATCTGACCACACCATGTCCAAAGCCATCCCGGGTTACATAGATGACCCAGACTCAGTCATCCAAAGAACAAGAAAAGCAAACTTCTCAGAACGGTATTTTTCTAATGCAGTTTATGTTTTACACTTTTGGGTGTGTGTGTGTGTGTGTGTGTGCATTCTTTGGCACACCTGTGGAGGTCAGAGAACAATGTATAGAGTTGCTTCTTTCCTCCCATGCTGTGGATCAAAGGAGTTAACTATAGTCATCAACCTCCAAGGCAAGTGCCATTACCCACTGAGCCATCTCTACTGCTCCTCAGAAAAACTGATTACCTTCAAACTGTATTTTGTTTTGAAGCCTAGAGCTTGTTGTCCTGACTATCCAAATCAACATTCTGTTTACTCCTGATTTGCAATCTAAGACCAATTCAATTCGGAAAGAAAATCTGGTCTTGTCCTTAGGTCGCCTTGGGGCTTCTTAATCAGTAACAGGGCTCTTTTGCATGCGTTGTTCAAAACACTGCAGCTGTCCTGCCGCCTTTCCAAGCTCAGCCCTTTCTCCATCGCGGTATCCAGGCTGTGTCTCTCTGCCTCCTCTGGAGCCACAGGATCCCAGTGGCTTCTGAGTAAGGACTAGATTCTCTAAGCTCCCTTTCTAAAACCTAGTATAGTCGATGAACATAGCCATTAAAATGATAAAATAAAATCTGGAGCTGGGGCTGGTAGAGTTCTTGATTAGCATGAATGGAGACCTGAGTTCAAACCCCAACGTGTATAAGGTGTACTGGTACAGCCCTGTCATCCCAGCTCTCTAGAAGTGCAAAGCTATCCAAACGAGTGAGTCTGTGACCAGCCTGGGCTACAAGAGACCCTGTCCATAAGTAAATAAAGAATACACGAATAAGCAAATGTTCTGAGTGTGATGGTAGACACCTTTAATCCCAGCACTCAGAGGCAGAGGCAGGCAGACCTCTGTGAGTTCAAGGCTGGTCTAGGGCTGCTTAGGGAGACTCTGTCTCAAAACAAAATGATCTAAATAAAACTAACATAGAACACTCGTAGGAGTTGATCAAGGAAGGGATGGTAGAGTCAGGTCTGGGCCTAGACTAGGGTGGCAACCACAGGAAAAGATCAGAGAAGCGGGACAGAGGAACTGGAAGTGGTACCTCATGGTGACAGCACAGACTAGGAATGTGTTTCTGTGAGGTTGTGAGGATGCCCCGGAGTCTCTGACAAGTCAGAGTGAGCTGGAGTGCAGGGGTAGAAGTGACTGTGAAAGGACAACAGGTGATAGGATAGCCTGTCTAGACCAGACAGGAAGTGCGGTGATGTGCACAGGAAAATTCCAGGAGGGCTTTCCGTGACAACTGCGTTGGCTGATTTCCTACGTGAGACAGTCCAGGGTTTTAGACATCTGGTGTCTGGAAGCAGTCCTCAAGGACTGGCAAATACGACAAGAACATACCACGGAAGAGGTTTGGGGCAGCAGTTTAGTTGGTAGAGTGCACACCTAGCATGAATGAGTCACTAGGTTCTGTCCCCAGCACCCCATATGTCACACCTATATCCCAGGTGGAAGTACAGTGAAGGATCAGAAGTTCAAGGCTCTCCTCGACTATGTAATACATGAGACTCCTGTGTGAGAGACTGGGGTCTGAGTGGATGCGTATTCTACTCCCAATGGCCAGACTCGTGGAGAGTATCAAAGGAGAGCAAGAGCTGTGAGACAACTCTGCTGATAAAAGGACTTGTTGCCAGGCCTAATGAGCTGAGTGCAAGACCCAGGACCCACAAAAGGGAAGGATAGAATCCCACAAACATGGTTCCAACTTCCACACTGTGGCACACATGCACACACAGAGAATAAGTCAGTGTAACAGATGGTTACTTAAAGGGCAACTGGAAGGATGGTGCTAGCCTTCCACAGTTGTAGAAAGGCAGCCTGCATGTGAGCGGGCAGATACAGATGGGGGTTCACACACGTGTATCCTAGCTCTGTCACAGGTAGGTACGTATGCACAGTTTCATACGTACATGTTTTCTTGTTCTGACCACTCATAAGAACTAAAAGCAATGACGTTGAGCTTGATCCCCAGCAGGTAAATGAGCCTTCAGTGACACACAGGTAAAAGAACACAGCTGATAGAGATGGACAGAATGAGCTAGCGTTCTCCTTACAACTCGCAGTCTGAAGGGCTCAGACTGGTCCCTCCAAAGTGTCACAGGAATGCCAAACAAGGTGGACCACCCCTTGGAAACGGGATTGTCACATAGCCCTGAGGAACACCCTGCAGATTACTTATAAATTTCAATAGACCAACTGTGCCTTTATAGACAAGAAATACAAAGATTTTTGGAAGGATTCCATTAGTCTAAGGACTCAGTCCCAGCCTAATCTAGCTCCATCATGACCCAATAGAAAGGACATAATCTGTTTCTGAAGGTTTGGTGTCAAAAAATTTCTGTCCTGAATTTATTCATGAGAAATGATACTACCCTATGGAACAGTTTACACAAAAGTAAGTATCAAGAAAAGAGGAGAGGGGCTGGTGAGATGGCTCAGTGGGTAAGAGCACCCAACTGCTCTTCCGAAGGTGCAGAGTTCAAATCCCAGCAACCACATGGTGGCTCACAACCATCCTTAACAAGATCTGACTCCCTCTTCTGGAGTGTCTGAAGACAGCTACAGTGTACTTACATATAATAAATAAATCTTTTAAAAAAAAAAAAAGAAAGAAAAGAAAAAGAGGAAAAAAGAAAAGAAAAGAAAAGAAAAGAAAAGAAAAGAAAAGAAAAGAAAAGAAGAGGTATGTGCTAGAGTCTCCGAGTGAATGCTAGTTTTCATAGAAATAAATGAAAAAAAGAAACCAACTGCAAAGTGTATGTGCTGATTGGCTCTTGGGGGGGGGTGTGGGAAGCCATGGAAGGTTTTCCGAGACACTTGGGGCATCAGAACTGGTATATTGAACAATGTCAATTTCTTTTATTACATTAAAAAGTTTATTGTGGGTTTTCCTTTAAGATTTATTTATTTTACATATGAAAGTACACTGTTGTTCTCTTCAGACACACTAGAAGAGAGCATCAGATCCCATTACAGATGGTCGTGAGACACCTTGTAGTTCCTGGGAACTGAACTTAGGGCTTCTGAAAGAGCACTCACTGCTCTTAACCACTGAGTCAGCTCTCCAGCCCCTTATTTTGTTATTGTACATGTGACAGTATGTCTATTTTTCTTTCATTCTTTCTTTCATTCATTCATTCATTCATTCATTCATTCATTCATTTGCTTATGTGTATGCTCATGCACATATATCATGGTGCATATACAGAGGTCAAATAGTGACTCAGGGTTCTCTCCTGTCACCATGAGTGCTTAAGAGATGGAACTTAGTGTAATAAAGGTAGGTACACCCCTTTATTAGCTGAGCCATCTCAAAGGCTTTTGATTCTCCTTTTCTTTCTTCCTCTGTCTCTCTCTTTCTCTCTCTCCAGAGGGGGTTGTTAGCTTGGTTGGTTTTCATCGGAGGGTTTCTCTGTGTAGCCCTGGCTGTCCTGGAACTCACTTTGTAGACCAGGCTGGCCTCACAGAAATCTCTGCTGAAATTAAAAGCATGTGGCACCACCACCCAGCCTCTCAATTTTCTAAAATTGGGATAATAGTATTGCCTTGAGGGAGGAAGGTGGTTATGCTCAGAAGATGGCTGACATAGTTTGCAGCAAACTGTCATAGTTTCTGCAAGTTGCTTTATGATTGAACAAGACAAAGAATGTGTGGGAGTGCGTGTGTGTGTGTGTGTGTGTGTGTGTGTAGAAACAGAAATAAGAAAAACGCACAAACTGTTAACCACTGATGAACC
>NC_034604.1:60073419-60091065 GCF_900095145.1 Mus pahari
GAAGGAAGGAAGGAAGGAAGGAAGGAAGGAAGGAAGGAAGGAAGGAAGGAAGGAAGGAAGAAAAGATCCTCCTGCTTCCACTTCCCAAATGCTGAGGATTTATGGATGCTGGGAATTGAGGAGATCTAACATAAGCACTCTATCAATGAACCTATACACACAGCCTCAGCCTCATAAACCACTGACAAGTCCTAGTCTTGTAACTAAGAGCATTGCCCTCTTCCCCTTTCAGAAACTTATTCCATTAGTGAACTATTTTTTAGCAGGGAGAGATGCTCCTGTTCTGCCTGCTTCCTGCATGCTAAAGAAATCTGTAGAAGCCCAGCATAGTGTTGCATGCCTTCAATCCCAGCACTCGGGAGACAGAGGCAAGCAGATCTCTTAAGTTCAAGGCCACCCTGGTCTATAGAGAGAGTTCCAAGACAGCCTGGGTTGCACAGAGATCCTGTCTCAAAAACAAAAAAAAGCAAAAATAAATAAATAAATAAAAAGCAAAAAAACAAAAACAAAACACAACAAAAAAGTCTGTAGAGTCTCATATGAGGGGAAGTTGTACTGTAGAAATAACTCAGTGGGCAAGGATACTTACTGGCTGCTTTTCCAGAGGACCCAACCCACACATATACAAATGATTTTTTTTTTAAAAATTAATCTCCATTTTTAATGTGCATGTGTGTATGTGTGTCAGTTTGTATCTATATGCCACATGCATGCAGTACTTGTGGAAGCTAAAAGAGGGCATTGGAGCCTCTGGAGCTGGAATTACACATGTTGTAAGCATTCATAAAGATGCTGGGAATTGAACCCCAGGCTCCCCGGTGCTCTTAACCTCTGAATATCTGGCTGGCCTCCTTTAAAAAACTTTAATGCAGAAACCTAAGCCATTGTGGATTTTATTTGGAGTCTGGCCTGTCTGTAATGTTGAACTCATAATCACTAGATCTTTGGACCCTCGCATGAGTGCTTTATCAGGGAAAAGATCGTGTAAATAGAAAGATATTTTTCCAGACCTGTGAGTGAGCTAGGAAGCTCCTGGCCACCAGCATCCTTTCTCTTCTCAGTGCTGTAGATGTTTGTAAGAGGCCCTAGTGCTCAAAGTAACACAGTTCTCATCACCTGCATGTGTGGTGGGGAAGGCCATAGACGTATTCTGACCCCAAGCACACACTTGAGAAGCAAGCTATTGTAAAGTTCTTCATGTCTTTCCCCGAAGCACTTTCATTCCACACTTTTATGTATTGGAGTCTTGGCAATAAACATCTCCAAGAGCAAAAAGCACACGATGTACATACATAGCTTATAAGCAAAAACACATACGTTTTAAAAAGAGCTTTAAACACACCACTAGACAGTCAATTGAAGGGAGTGTGGAACTTTCATGGGGTCTTGAGAGCTAGCATCCCTGGCAAAGGGCGTCGTCCACAGCAGCTTTCTGCAGCCTTAGCAACAGAGTAGGCCACCAGGGCTCTAGCACTGACTAATAGGAACTTCGAGACTCACACTAATTGGAATCAACTCACCGACTAGGCAATAGAGGGATCAGTGGGAATGGGGGATGAGGCATTTGATTTTGCTTCTGCATAACAAGATGGTGCCTGGAACATAGACAAGTCTGTCAAGCAGGCAGAAGTAGAAAATGGATGTATTACTAAACTGGAAAACAGTGTTTCAAGTGGGACAAAGACTGATAGAAAGGTTTACCAAAGATACTGCAAGGTTCAAGGATGCATTTAAAATCATGAAGCTCATATGTAAAGATTTTTGGACGACAGTATTCAAGAAATAAATTGGCAAACTAAGGACAAATCATCAGGGTGTGAGGACAACAAATTTTGACTACTTAACTCAGCTGTCAGCAGGCAAACAGTATTCAGAAACATGCATCAAAGTATCTCGCTTGCATCAAAGTATCATGTAACATGCATCAGAAACGTGCATCAAAGTATCTAACATTTACATGTGGCTTAATCAGAGATGGCTTGTCAAACTTGGGAATAGAAAGTAGTGTAATAATCTTCAGTGCCTGCCTGCCTGGAAGTTTCAGATGATGATACAGAGGTTATAGAGTGCAGTGACACACAGGAGAGACTTGCTCCATTGCAAGGTCCGATCTCACCTCCTTGTTGGATACCTGCATCGGAGCAAAAGGTCCAACTGACTAGTCACATAGACCAAAGTAGGTAACAGTCAACCCTTCTACCAAGACAGAAGCTAACTGAACGGTTCAAAGTGATTTCAGTGAACTAGACACCAAGATGCAAGGCTCTTTATTTTAAACATCTTTATTTCCTTAGTGTAAATATGTATTTAACTATAGGTTAAGAAGAAACTCAGGGCTGGAAAGAAATGGCTCAGTGGTTAAGAGCACTGACTGCTCTTCCAGAGGTCCTGAGTTCAATTCCCAGCAACCACATGGTGGTTCTCAATCATCTGTGATGGGCTCCAATGCTTTCTTCTGGTGTGTCTGAAGATAGCAAGAGTATTCATATACATAAAATAAATAAATAAACCTTTTAAAGCGGTGTCTACATTGTGGGTGCTATGTGCCAGGATGCCCTTGGGGTTTATTTCTGTGACTGTGCACCTGGATTCCATATGTACCACTATGAACTCAACTTTGATGAATATGCCAGTCAGCCATGTCTCCACAGAGATCTAAATGACATAAATGAATGCAGTAGCAACCCCTGCCAAGTTGGAGTGCTGTGTGTGTGCCAAGTTGTCCTCAGAAGATCTAGACAGACACATTGCTAGCCTGCCTTCCTCCTTCAACTACCTTGGAGACTCAAATTGTTTGTGTCTGTCAGCCTGGGTTTACAGACAGGACTGAAGCCTAACTGTTCACTGAGAGGCTCCACCCAGCAGCTGACTGAAACAGATGCAGATCCATAGACAAATATTAGAGCTCTGGGAGTCTTGAGGAACCAGAAACTCCACAACAAGACCAACAGTCATCTTACCTGGAACCCTGCGGGCTCCCAAAGACTGAACCACCAATCAAAGAGCATCCATGACCTGGACCTAGGCCTCCCCACATAAGTAGCAAATGTACAGCTTGGTCTTTGTGCGGGTCCCCAACAATTTGAGCAAGGACTTACCCTGACTCTGTTACCTACTTGTGGATCCTGTTCTTCTAACTGGGCTGTCTTGTCTGGTTTCAGTGGGAGAGGATGTGTCTAGTCCTGCAGTGACTTTGAGGAGTCACCCCTTCTCAGAGGTGAAGGGGATGTGGGGAAGAGCTGTGTGACAGGGAGACTAGGTTGTAAAGTGAATAGGAAAAAAACTATGCTAAATTAAGCTTAATTTTTTTTATTTATTGCTTATAATTTATTTCTGTTGAGGGAATCTGTATTCTTAGTTTCACTTATACATATAAATGCATAAGTTACTATCCAACAAAAGAGTTTAAAATAAATATGTAACACTATTTCTAGAAGTAAGCAGATCAAAAATTGAGGATTATTACAGCTGTAGTGACAGCCATCTTCCTGGTTAAAAATCAATAATTAGTTAATTTAAAATTTAAAGGGGAGGGCTGGAGAGATGGCTCAGTGTTAAGAGCACTGACTGTTCTTCCAGAGGTCCTGAGTTCAAATCCCAGCAACCACATGGTGGCTCACAACCATCTATAGTGAGATCTGATGCCCTCTTCTGGTGTGTCTGAAGATAGCTACAGTGTACTTACATTTAATAAATAAATAAATATTTTTTAAAATTTTTGAAGGGGAGTGAAGGAGGGGAATCATATAACTATGTAATTTAAAAAATAAAGAAATAATCGTTTTTGCTGGGCAGTGGTGGCAAACACATTTAGTCCAAGCACTCGGGAGGCAGAGGCAGGCAGATCTCTGAGTCAGAAGTCAGCATGGCCTACAGAGCGACTTCCAGACACCCATGCTATGAGGGTCAGAAGACAACCTTCATGAGCAAGGTCTCTCTCTGTTGTTTCTCAAGGTGATTCGGAATTCGTATGTCCATCCTGTAGCTAGTCTTAGAGCTTCTGCACAATTCTCCTATCTCCACCTTCCATCCTGACGTGGGACTGCCAGGATTACAGATCTGTACCACTGCATTAGGCTTCCTGATGTGGGCTCCAGTGATCAAACTAAGTCTATCAGGTTTGCTCTGTACTTAGCCATCTCCCAGCCCATGGTTTTTGAGCTTTCACAGCTAAGTTGTTATTTTTCCAGGACTTAGCAATAGGCATTCCACACATTCAACTCTTTACATTTACCTTTTCATTTGTTTGAGTTTTAAGGATCAAACCTAATGTCTTATCCATACAAAACAAGTACTCTATTCATGCATGAACTAGTCCCTCATCCACATATTTGGATGTATTTAAAATTATATTTTGATGGAAAAGCCAATAAATTGGAAAGAAATTCAGCAACAGTCTCTTTTAAGAAAGCAGGAGCTGGGCATGCCTTTAATCCCAGCACTCAGGAGGCAGAGGCAGGCAGATTTCTGAGTTCGAGGCCAGCCTGGTTTACAGAGTGAGTTCCAGGACAGGCTGGGCAATACAGAGAAACCCTGTCTTGGAAAACCAAAAAGAAAAAAGAAAAAAGAAAAAAGAAAAAGAAAAGAAAAGGAAAGAAAAGAAAAGAAAAGAAAAGAAAAGAAAAGAAAAGAAAACAGGAACATTTAAACGAAGTGATAAAATAGTATTTCAAGTTTACTAGCCCTAAAAAGACTTTGAAAACTACAACAGTAAAAATAACAGCAACAATAAACAGCCACTCAGGAAACTGATGTAATTATACTTCAAACAAAAATGCCAAGTATGTAAGGCAGCATACACCTGTAATCCCAGCATCAAAAAGTGAGGCGGGAAGGTTTTTGAGTGTGAGAATGGTGTAGGTCACATAGGAAGATCCTGTCTCCTAACAACAGCAAAAGCTCCACCCACATACACAAGCATCCACTGTGACAAGGGCATCCCGGACACAGGAAGTCAGCAAACTACTCCTATCCGCCAACCCCCAACATCAGGCCAGGGCTGGGTGACTTAGCTCCTAGGGCAACCTTCCGAATTCTGAGATGCTTCAATCCAGTGCCTCCTGTTTTGGTGGCCCCCAACCACAAAAAGTATGTCCTTGCTACTTTATAACTGTAATCTTGCTACTTTAAAGAAACTGTAATAGAAATATCTGGTGCGCAGGAGATCTAATGTGTGACCAGTGTGAAGGGCTGACTGACTACCAAAAGGGCTGAGCCCCACAGGTTGAGAAACAGTCTCCTGGGGGGGAAATTTTATCCAGACGGAATCCTGACTCCCAAAGTCAGCTTGTTAAAGCAAACCATAAAATTTTATAGCTCCTTTGGAGACCTGGCTCAGCCAAGCAGTAATAAAGACGGGTCTATAAGCCCAGTACCTGTTGGCACCTCTATCTGAGTTAAGTGGCTTGGAAAACCTCCTGCAGGCTTTATGGATCTGAGTTATCCTCAGTAGAACAATCAAAAATAATGATGGACCAGGCAGGAAAGCTCCTGCTCTGTGCCCCTTGACCGTGAGCTCTGTCAGCCTCCCACTCGACCAGACTGCCTTCAGGAGACAAACTTGTTTCTTAGCCCCTCAAGCAATTCTCTTTGCAACTCCCACAAAATGTTCTGGGTTTAAAGAAAAACAGCAGCCGCCATTAGAGATAACTGCAGGTCCCCTTAACCAGTTAAAGTCAAAATGGGCATTTGGGTTGATTTTTCCAAACAGGAGGAAATCAGAAAAACAATTTTCTTCCTGTGTATAGTGAAACAGAATGTCTCCATTCATACATATCTAGAAAAGAAACACACACACACCTTCTCTCCCTCCCCTCCCTTTTTTTCCTTGAGTCTGTACTGAAAACTCAACTGGGCTCTGGGCTCCAAAGTGAGTTTCATTCTTTAATGATTCATTCTTTTTTTTTTATTGTATCTGCAATGGTGTTTTGCCTGCATGTATGTCTGTGTGAGGGTATCAGATCCCTGGAACTGGAGTTATAGTCAGTTGTGAGCTGCCATGTGAGCTGGGAATTGAATTAGGTCATCTCTCCTGATCCTGAGCCATCTCTCCAGCCCCCTGAGTTTCATTCTTAGTCTTAGACATAGTCTTCTCTGTTTCCTTTTGGTGGTAGTATTTGACTTTCCTTCTGTGTTGCCTTGAATATTTGACCAGCCTCTTGTTCCAATCCAGCTGTTGCTAATCCTCGGATGGTGGCCAAACACTTCAGGTTTTAGCACTTACCCTTTGGCCCTCTCCCAGGCTAAGCCTGACTTAGGAAAGCCTTTTGGACACCCCTATTTAGCTGAATCTTCCTGATGCTGCCTCAGATGTAGTACTGCCTCTTGGTATCTCTGACACTAGCATTTCACCTCAGTGGTCCTAATGAGAAATGAGCCAATCTTTTTGAGATGCTTATTTGGTAAACTAGTTCATGATGGAAACTAAGACTCTCTTGGCATCTTCATCCTGGGCTTGGGTTCCGCCTTGGTCAGAATGAGATGTGTGGTGGCGAACACCTTTAATTTCTCAGGAAGGAGAGACAGGTCGATCTCTGTGAGTTCATGTCAACTTGACAGCTGAGACTAACTCTAGCATGTAGCTTCTCTGTGAAAATGCAAAGTGCCAGCAAGCCACCAGAAATTAGGGAGACGCTTGGGAAAGGTTCTTTTCCACTCTTGGCTCCTGAATGTTGTCTGTTTCAAGGCTTTCTGGGTTTCTAGAAAGCAGTCTGGTGGCCCTAAGCTTTGTTCTTCCAGCTCCTTGTTGTGACTCTGTCACTGTCCTTGGGGTTTCTGCTGCTCCCTAGTTCCCTTTTGTCTTTCTTTCCCTTTTTAATGTTTTATTTTGAAACGATGCATGCACGTGCACAAGAGTACAGATGTCCCCAGAAGAGGATGTCAGATCCTTTGGAGCTGAAGTTATAGGTGGTTATACGCTGTTCAAATATGGGTGCTGGGAACTGAACCCGGGTCCTCTGCAAAAGCAGTAAGTGCTATTAACTGCTCAGTCATCTCTCCAGTCCTGTCTTTGCTTGTTATTGAAACAGGGTCTCATGTATCCCAGGCTAGCCTCAGACTTGCTGTGTAGCCTTGAATATCTCCCTAGTATTTGGTTTATGTATCATCATACCCAGTGTATGCCATGTGGAGACCGATACCTGGCCCATGCTAGAGAAGCACTCTACTGACTGAGGTACATCCTGGCCTAGCAAGATCTTCTTATAAAAGGGCTCCATCTATCATTGCTATATCCTGATATCCAAATTCCGGCCTAGCCTATCATTCACAAATAAGAACAGGGTAGGTACCACTGGACAGAAGAGGAGTCCGATGGTTTTATGCCACTTGGCAGGCTCCATCAGTGCAAAGACTGGAAGCCTGAGTGTGGAGAGGTGCTGAAGACTTCCTGGAGAGTGGGCAAGTCTCTAGACAACAGAGTCTGCCTGTTTCCTTGCCTGTAAAATGAAGCAGACTTCACTGGTGCCAATTCTCTTCCTAAAGCATACATTGTTACCATTCTGTAGAAGGAAGACCCTGGAAACTGCTTTTCCAGGGTGGAGCTTTTTCTTGCTTTCTGGGCTGTGAATGGAGTGAGTCGCAATGGAGGTGGGGGTGAGAGCCCCAGGGTAAAAAGCACTTTGGCCATTCTGGATTCCAGCAGAGTCAGTGAAAGTGAGGGTGTTCACCCACCTGCCCAGGGGTTCATGGAGGGAAAGCCAAGCTGGGAAAACTTCAGAAAGTCCTACAGACTTCAGACTTCAGGGTCCCTTGAAACAAAGGCAGGCTGAGAACGGGGAGTAGTGAAGGTCTCAGTGTCCTGTCTGCCACAGGGTGGAGCTTCAGGGACCACATGCTTGTCACTTAACATCAGCACTTGCCCGTGCTGCTTTATTTTTATTTTTATTTTTATTTAATTTTGTTCTGCTTTTATTTTATTTTGTTTTATTTTATTTTATTTTAAAGTAACCAAGGATGAACTAGAGATCCTTATCCTCCTGGTTTTCCTTCCCAAAAGCTGGGACTGGGATTACAGACGTGTGCTATTGTTGCCCTACGTTACATGATGCTGGGGAACAAACCCAAGGGTTTACGCTTGGTAAGTAAGCCTTCTGCTAACTGCTCTACATTCCTAGCCCTCGGTGGTGCTGTTTAGACGTCCTGAGCAAGCCAGCTGGGGTGGGCTGACTTTCGAGAGAGAGAAACACTTCAGAGTGGCACTACGGATCCAGTGCCTGAGCTAAGGGTGGCCGGGTAGCCAAGGCCTTTCACCTTGAAGGACTCAGCAGCAGCTTTTAGGATGCCACCATGCCACCCTATCCCACTGGCACTACCACCACTGTTTTTAGCCCTTTGTTTCGCTAGCCCAGGCTTTTGATTAAATGGCCCCGAGGATGCCATCCCTAGCAGCTCTGGAATTTGATGCTGCAGATAGTCCAGGAAACTTGAGAACAAACGGAACCCACATACACTCTGAACTATGCAGCTTAGACAAGTTGCATAGCATCTCTGTTTTCTTTTACTGTCTACAAGGGGAATTTTGGTGTTCAGGGTTGTAGCTCAGTTGGTAACAGTGCTTGTCTAGCAATAAAATAAAATAAAAATTAAAGCTTTATCTCTACCATAGGCTAGAGACAGCTATCTGTTACGATAGGTTGCTGAAGATCAACGGGTAGTAGCAATTGTTAACCAATAAGAGAGAGTAAGTCAAGTCGGCTCACCTTTCAAATGTTCCATAAGCATTCTTAGTCATCACTCACTGGATTCCCCTAGTAAACATTGGCTGGCCTTTCTGTCCTGGGCACAGTGGGGACACTGAGTTCTAGGGACCTAGACATAGATCCCTCCCTCATGGGGCTGAAGTTTCTAGCAAAGGAGATATGACTTGTACCCCTTTATGTCTGTAATCAGCTATAAATCAAGTGAAAAGGAGAGGAATGTGTTTTCAATAGATAAAGGTAGTTAGTAAACAGGCTTGCTAGTCTGGCTCCTGCAGAGCCAAAGTCCTAACGAGCCAGTAATTAGGGAAACAAAGACCTGGGAGTAGGTCCTGCTTATCTTTGCCACTCCAGCAGACAGGCATCTGGTACCTCTAGTAAAAGAGAACCCTGGGGCCTTGGGTTTCTGGGACATTTTGACCTGAGCTAGCCTTATGAGCAGGCGCTGTGTAATTAGCATCAAGACAAGGCCCCTCTGTGACCACTTCGGTCGATGTGACCCCAGCTAGTGGGCACAGACTATCATTTGGGTGGGAAGACAGGCGGCCACTATTTCCAAATAAATGAGTAACAACCCTCCCTTCATTTCTATGACGACTTTGTCCATGCCAAGATGGAGGATGTCTATACATAGCCCTCTCCTTCAGCAGGTTCAGACGGTGCCCCCCCGGGAGGTCTATGCATATAGCAGTGGTGACATGACACAGAAATGACAAAAGCCATCTGACATACAACGCTGAAAGTTCTGGTGTAAACTGTTGTCCATCGGTGGCACAGGTACCCAACTCTAGTGCCAGTCAGGGAGGTTATGTTTCTGGCAGTAGAGAATACAGAGGCATCCCTTCATTGTCACCTCAATTTTGTTGCCAACCTGAAACTGTGCTAAAAAGGAGAAAATAGTCTTTAAAATATAATGGAGGTTTCTGCCTGGGTGAACTGACTCAGTGGGTAACAGTGTGGGCCACCAAGCTTGACAACCTAAGTTTCAATCCCTGGGACCCATATGGTGGAAGGAGAGACTCAACTCTTGAAAACTGCCCTCTGACTTCCTCCACAAGCTGCGACATGCATGAGTGCGTGCATACATAGAGTAAATAAATGTTATTTTAAAACAAACAAAAACCCTAGTAGCCTGACAGATGCCACAAGTCTGTAATCCTAAGTACTTGGGAGACTGAGGCGGGAGGATTTGAAATTCAAGGCCAGCTTGAATATTTTCCCTTTTTGTCTGGGTGTGGGTGGGGGATTGTTTGCTTCAGATACTGTGTAGTCCCAGCTGGCCTGGAACTAGCTATACAGACCCGGCTCCAACACACAGATAGATATCCACCTGCCTCTGCTTTCCCAGTACTGAGATTAAATGACTAGCCATATTTTTTGTTTGTTTGCTTGGATGGTTTTTGAGACAGAGTTTCTCTGTGTAGTCATGGCTGTCCTGGAACTCACTCTGTAGACCGGGCTAGCCTCAAATTCACAGAGCTCCACCTCCCTCTGTTTCCTGAGTGCTGGGATTAAAGGTGTATACCACCATCACCCAGCCACTGCCAGGACCCCCAGCCTGGACAATTTAGTAAGCCCTACCCTGCCAGTTGTAAGGGCTGGAGTGACAGTTTAGAAGCTAGGAGCACTGGCTGCTCCCTCAAAGGTTCCGGGATCAATCACTACAATAGCTGCCAATGGTGGTCTGTAACTCCAGCCCCAGGACGTCTCGCCAATCCTGGAGTAAATAAATTTCAGACCCTGTAAGGGAGGAGGAACCGTCCAGTTAAAATTGTCACTGAACAAATGCCCACTCTGGAAAGTCCAAACCAGCTGGAGGTGATTTACAAAAGCCAGGAAGCTCGCTACTTATTCTGGAGGCTGGAACACTCCCTCTACCCACCACGCCCCTCCGTGACCCTAGCACACACTCGTTACATGACAATGAATCAAGGCCCAGGGAAGCTCCAGGATGTGTTGTTGTTTTGGGCGGTGATTCAACCTCAGTCTCTCAGTCTCTAGGAAGTGCCTCTCACACCCCCTCAGGCTCTCTAGTAAACAACATTTACATCACAGATTAGATTACTCCTTTAAAAACCACCTCATTAATGGCTTCTATTTTATGCCAAAGGTTTACGGAGATGAAAGGAATCTAAGCAGCAGTCAGACAAGAGTTAAAAGAGTTAAAAGTAAATATGTCAGTAGGTGAAACAAAGCCGAAGCAAAAAACAGCGAAGCCAGAAAGACCTCAAAGCCCAGATCTTGGTCTCCAAGTTCTCAGGGAAAGTGTTCCGTTCTAAAACCTAGCACACGCCTTTGATTCTAGCACATGAGAGTCAGAGGCAGGAAGATCTCTGTGTTCAAAGCCAGCCCCGTTCTACAGGGTGAGTTCCAGGACAGCCAGGGCTACCCTGGCTCGAGGTGGGGGTGGGGGCGAAACAGACAACAACAACAAACTCTTAAGAGATAAGGCAGATAAAAGTTTTCCTATTTGTTCTTTATAAAACGAGTACACAATTATTGAGCGGTCTACGAAGAGGAACTTGAGCGTTTCCGGATGCTGTTAGGAAAGGAAATGGAAGTTTAAAGAGTTAAAATTCACTGGAATTCTGCAATTCAGACTAGCATAGTCATGCATACCTATCTTAAGAGGTAGAGTCAGAAGGACCCAAAGCTGAAATCCGGTCTGAGATACACAGCAAGTTCCAAGCTAACCTGAGCCACAGAGAATCTATCTCATTAAAAAAAAAAAAAAAAAAAAAAAAGCTGTAGGAGTGGAGGGTCGGTTTAGCTCAGTTGGTAAAGTGCTTGCCTAGCATGAATAAAACCTGGGCTCAGTCATCATTACCCCATAAATCTGGGCATGATGGTGCACCTCTGTAATACTAGCTCTTGGGAGGTGGAATGAAAGATTCAGAAGTTGAAGTCACCTGTGCCTGTGTCAGGAGTTCCTTACCAGCCTGACACGAGATTCTATCTCAAAATAAAACAATCTGAAATTATTATATATTTATTTTAAGGTAGTCTAAAAGTTATAACTCACACAAAGCTTCAGATGATAGGGATGCCATTGAAGAAAACAGAGGACTGGGAGCCTAACTTGCACTTGTCATGGCTGAGCCATCTCTAAGGCCACCTTTCCGTTTCTTGGTTTTGGTGTTTTGCGGCTGAGACTTCTGACTTCCTAGGTAGCTGGGGATGACCTGAAACTTCTTAGCCTCCTGCCTCCACCTCCTAAAACATTGGGATTAGATAGGACACACCACCCTTTTTATTTTATGTATTGGCGGGAATTGAGACTAGAACATCATACCTATCCCGGGAAACAAATACCGACTGAGCTACATCCCCAACCCCAATTAGTTCTCTTCATTAATATGAGTTTCCACAATCTCCTCTGTCCAGTACCACTCCTGGAATCCCAGTTCACATCCCCAGCTTTGTTGTCCTTGGCTAGTGTCTTAGTCAGCATTTCTATTCCTGCACAAACATCATGACCAAGAAGCAAGTTGGAGTGGAAAGGGTTTATTCAGCTTACACTTCCACATTGCTGTTCATCACCAAAGGAAGTCAGGACTGGAACTCAAGCAGGTCAGGAAGCAGGAGCTGATACAGTGGGCATGGAGGGATGTTCTTTACTGGCTTGCTCAGCCTGCTCTCTTATAGAACCAAGACTACCAGCCCAGAGATGGCACCACCCACAAGAGGACCTCCACCTTTGATTACTAATTGAGAAAATGCCTTACAGGTGGATCTAGTGGAGGCATTTCCCCAACTGAAGCTCCTTTCTCTGTGATAACTCCAGCCTGTGTCAAGTTGACACGAAACTAGCCAGTACAGCTAGTGAGTAATTCACAGCCAGGCCAACATGACTAAGTGTGGCAGGTGTTTTCCTTGCACACACATCTCCCAGACCTTACTACCCAAAATCTCAGAATGCTACATCATCACACAGTGGCATGATAGCTTTCTATCATAACATTGACACAAAGGAAGGGGCTCTGTCCTGTGCAGCTTTCTGTAGAATTACAGATTTTTGGAAAGCTTCTAGAACATTCTATGAAGAACATTCTCCAGCCAGCCAGTACTGCTTTCTTGCAATATAACCTGTTTCTCTTTTTCTTGCTCCACATGTCTACGTTTCCATTTTGCCTTGACTTATCCTAAATACCAATCACAGCTCAGCATCAAGGGAAAATGGTGAATGAAATACAGACAACAGAGGTAATGATGTCCTCCCCTTGTAACTGCCCAGAGATGCCACCAAATTCTTCTAGTAATTTCTTGATCTAAAGAGGTCAAAGTTCAACAAACCTTTCCAAGAGAGAAGGTGTTTTGTTCACTTTATTAGCATTTACTATGAGGGTTGTGCTGGGAGGTTTTGAGGCTGCCCAGTATACTCCAGTGAGTTAACTGTGGCTACTGGTAGTTGACATGAGGTTGCAATAGGGCTTTGATTGACAGCAGGGATGCTGATGTGAAATAATTGTAAACCCACAAATACATTGGTAGCTACACTGAAAGCTCTTCCACTTTTCTATGCTAACTGAGAACGTAGGGTAAGAGTTGTTACTGGTAGACTGGTAACAAACAGAGCCTGTGCTGAAGGTTGACAAAGACAAATAAGAACACTATTTAGTATAAGTGAATTGAGACAATGTATTTTCAGTAAGGGTGAAAAGCAGATAGCCCTGTACAGATGCCTAACACAGAGGTGATGATGTACAGGTATCAGGGGAAATTCAGGCAGTGCTGTGGGAAACACTGCGTTTTTAGTACTCATGTATCTGTCTGCATTTTAAAGAGACAGAACAAGCAATGATGTCATGATGGGAGCTAGAGGATTCCAAATCCAAACCTTGGAGTGTGGAATCCCATCAGCTACAAAGTATCATTTTCAGACTTTGAGCATTTTCCAAGTTTCCTTTCTGGTTTGACCTAATTGGTTTGATGAGTAAAATACACTAGACTCTGGTAGCCACTGGTGAGGGTGAATAGAGAAGTGAATTAGAATCGAACCATTTGTGTGTGTGTGTGTGTGTGTGAGAGAGAGAGAGAGAGAGAGAGAGAGAGAGNGAGGGAGAGAGAGAGAGAGAGAGAGAGAGAGAGAGAGAGAGAGAGAGAGAGAGAGAGAGAGAGAGAGAGAGAGAGAGAGAGAGAGAGAGAGAACCCAGAGATGTAGCTTAAGGTAGAAACAAACAAACCATGTTTCTACTACAACGCCCAGTGGCTACTGAATGAAATTGTTATATAGACCATGTATCAATCATGTGGCTAAAAACAAAGCAGAAACAAAATGCACATCTAACTCATGACATCCCCCAAATGTTATGCTGTTTCATGCTCTTGTTGTCACCAAATCCTCCCATGCCAGGATTAGAGGCATGTGCCACTCTGCTCATTATTAATTTTCTTTCAGTTTATTGCAGGTGTGATTGATAAATGCCACTTATGAGCCATCAAGATGGTTGAGCTGGAAAGGACCCTTGCTGCCAAGACTGAGGGCCTGAATTCGATTCCAGGAACCAGCACAGGGGAAAGGAAAAACTGACTCTTGCAAAAGGTGCTCTCTGACATCCATATACACAGTACAAGAGCACACACACAGATAAATGAATGAATAAATAAATGTAGCCTAAAACATTTTTTAAAAACATATATGCATACTCAAGAGATCCAAGGTGATGAGTGAAGACGTATATACTCAACGAAAACTGCAAGCATGGCTCATGTCTGTAATCCTAGCACTCCAGAGGTGGAAAGAGAGGAATCAGAAGTTGATCCTCAGCCACATAGTGAGTTGGAGGCCAGCCCAGGACACACAAGAACTCGTTATCCCTCTCCCAAAAAGGAAGACAAAACCAGCATGTCTAATGATTGCTACAACAGAGTCACCACATGCCATCGCCTCTCCTAGAGAATCAGGGGTGGAGAGTGGACAGTCTTTAGCTGCAGCTCCAGAATGAGCAGTAGATGCCCACAACTTCCTCATCTTAATATTCAAAGTATTCAACGTCCCCGAATTGACCTCACAAACCTGGCCTCTGGACACCCTGCTCAGTACTTGTCCAAATCCACCAGAAAGAGGAGTAAGGAAGAGGGCATTTCCTTTAGGCTCATCCTTGCTTATTGAATCTCAACTTTACCTCACTTTTTTTTTCCTTCTGATTTTTTAAGACAGGATTTCTCTGTGTGGCCCTAGCTGTCTCAGAACCCACAGATCTCTCTCTCTCTCTCTCTCTCTCTCTCTCTCTCTCTCTCTCTCTCTCTCTCTCTCTCCTGAGTTCTGGCATTAAAGGCATGTGCCAACACCTCCAGGCCCAACTTCACTTTGAGGAGTTAGGTAGCCACAGGTAATGCATGAGTGGTGCATACCTTTAATCCTAGCACTCTACACTTGGGAAGCAGAGACAAGTGGACCTTTGCACATCTGAAGCCAGCCTGGTCTACACGGGCAGTTCCAGGTGATCCAGAGCTCAATAATGGGAAGAAAAAAATTTTTTTTAAAAAGAGTTATGTGGTCAGTGGCTGTTTCCTTACCTGGTAAAATGCAATACAATTTACAGGGTTACAGGGTGACAGTGGCAATTAAATGAGTTATGAAAGGATCTGATTCCTTGACATTGCAAATCCACCCTGTTGCATGATCTCCAGTTATCATGGATTCCACATATAAAGAGTAAAACCAAGAGACAACAAAGAGCAAAACCTTGTGACTTAAATACAAAAAAAACAAAAACAAAAACAAAAAAACATGAAGTACTATCTAAAAATAGCACATCCTTGAGGTTCCCCTCCCACTGGAAAGTGTCATCAGAATTACCAACCACAGGTGCCAAGAACCCTCTCAAGGTAGGGGAACTGACAGGGGTCAGGAGCAGCTCTCAAACTCTCAAAAACAGGTGTTAGCCTCTGTTCCCGAGAAGTTTGTGCATCAGAATCGAAGGTCCTTGCAGAACGGATTGGGAGCATTCAGAATGGTGAGGCTATAGATGGCAGAGATCCCTCCCTGCAGACTGCACACTGACCTTCATCTGCACCAGAAATACTTAGCATGTTCCATGTTCAGGTTACAGCATCATATAAACATGGAAAAATGGGCCAAGGGGTCTAAGCAGAGAAGTCATAGGGACAGCATATTTAACTCTATTGACTTGTCCTAAGGTCAGGTTACACTTTCGGGGGGAGGGTGGTTTCCCTCTTCCTCTTTAAGGTACAGGGATAGCCGAGGCACTAAGAATAGAGCACTTCCTCTTTTTGCTAGATCTTGCCCAATTAAGAAGCATGATATAAGCATTCCTAGGCCTCCCAGATGCCATTCTTCTGCTTATAATCTCTCATGACTTTAGTTAGAAAGATAATAATTTCTTCAAGATTATTTATAAGCTTCAGAGAAATCACAGTAGTTTAGATTGTTTCCTGTTTTTATTAGAAACATTAGTTCACTCTGCAGTAGAGTCTTATTCTTGTAAGACCTGGTGATGCATGGCTTTAATAGCAGCACTCCTGAGGCAGAGGCAAGTGGACCTGAGTTACATGCCAGCTAGGTATACATAGCAGGTTCCAAACAGTCAGGGCTACTTAGTAACACCCTGTTTCAACAAACAAACAAACAAACAAACAAACACAAAGACTCCTTCTCCAATATAACTGTTTCCATTTGTCTCAGTATTATGTTATTGTGTAACCATTTCCTAATAAATTGAAACTATCTATCCATCAGGTTAGCTCTTTAAACAGGAAGGTAAACAACCCAAACAAGCTTTAGGAAGTCCCTGAAACTGACCAGATTCAGTAGGCCCCTTTCTGCCAGAGTAAGCAATAAAATCCTGGAGTCCCTCTTTCTGGAGTGGAGTTAAACAATGAAGAAGATTCTTCAGCCAAGCAAGCTATGAAGAAGACTCAGAAAAGCCATTCCACAAAGAGTTCTGTCTCAGACCAAACTGCCCAGGAGAAGCAGAAACCAGCAGAGCTGCCAAAGAGAGGTTTAAACCAGAGTTACTGAGAAAGGGCACTCTCCAACCTGTTGAGCCGCCTGCACACTGTGTGGTGTACTCCAGGATCCCAGCTATAGTGAGGGAGCTGTCATCCATGCTGGGGTGGGCCTTGGTGATGCAGCTGACCTTGAGTCATTGCTGCTCCTGTAAATAACCCTTTACTCATATTCCTGCAAGAATCCAGTAATACTCATTGGTTCACCAGCTGGACTTTGGTGGGATCTGTACTTTGATCCGTTGTGGATTCCCTTTCTGTATTGAGTAGACGTGTATGTAGCATCTCCCCCAGGAAAAGTCACAAACATGCATGCCTGCATTTATGAATATGTTGTATGTGTCTGTCTATCTGTGTCTATATGTCTATAAGAGTAAACAGTAATCTTGGACATCGTGTCCGTATCCTTGCACATAGCTTTAACAATGTCCCAGAGTTTAATCAGATACCATTTATGACTTCAGACCATTCAAAGTCTGAAGTTTATGAAAAATAAATTCAGGTGACGTGGAAAACTTAGATACTTATTTAAGATTTAAATAAATAAACAAACAAACAAGTAAATGAAGTCAAGAGACCAGCCAGGTAGAAACTACAGGTGCCTGTGGACAGGGTTGTGCAATGCATGAAGTCACAGTAAGCTACAGGAGCCACATTTATGACACAGCTGTTCAAAGTTACAAATAAAGTGCAGATATTTTATGCGGGTATCTGATTTGAATCCAAGAAGCACTCTAATCTAGTTTACCATTAACACGGTAAGTTAGGTCCCACATTTGTGAAGTTTGAAATGATATATTCCTTTCCTTTGATTTGCATGTATAAATCAAGAAGGAGTTTCTTGCCAGGCATAGTGGTGCACGCCTTTAATCCCAGCACTTGGGAGGCAGAGGCAAGTGAATTTCTGAGTTCAAGACCAGCCTGGTCTACAGAGTGAGTTCCAGGACAGCAAGGACTACACAGAGAAACCCTATCTCAA
>NC_034604.1:60091670-60101670 GCF_900095145.1 Mus pahari
TTTTTTGTTTTTTGAGACAGGGTTTCTCTGGATAGCCCTGGCTGACCTGGAACTCACTTTGTAGACCAGGCTGGCCTCGAACTCAGAAATCTGCCTGCCTCTGCCTCCCGAGTGCTGGATGTTTCATTTTTCTTGTCTCTCCCTTCCTACAACTTCCTTGGCTTCTGCTAACTAACTATATTTCAATTTACTGTCTTAGTTCCTATATATGAGAACATATGGCAACTGCCACTCTGGGCATGGCTTAATTTCACTTAACATAATATCCTCTATGTTCATCTGTCTTGTATCAAATGATGAATGAATTTTCCTGTTATAGCTTACTTTAAAGACTGAATAGTATCCCATTTTGTGTGTGTGTGTGTGTGTGTGCACGCACACGCGTGTGCACGTGCATGCGCGTTTCATGTTGTTAAAAATATTTTATCATTTCATATAATTTATTGATTACTTTCAAATAAAATACATTTATTGATTACTTAATACTTATTATGATACACTTCCTGTGTAAGTGTGCTGAGAGTGCTACATCACATATGCGGCAATCCGAGGACAACTTACTTACCTTCTGCTTGTGCTTCGTTCTCCAGGGCAGCTGGTTTACCAGCTCCTGGTGATTCCTCCTTCTCCACCTGTCATGTCACTACAGACCTGCTGGAATATTGGCTGTGTGTAGCTGCAGTAGTCTTTGTATTTATTTATTTATTTGTATTGTGGGTTCTAGGGATTGAACTTGGATCATCAAGCTTGGGCAGCGGCTCCTTTACTTGTAGGGCTATCTCCCTAGCACCCTTTACTTCTTTGTTTTCTTTTGATTTTGTTTCGTTCGAGACAGGATTTCTCTGGGTAGCCCTCCCAGTCCTGGAACTCACTCTGTAGACCAGGCTGACCTTGAACTCAGAGATCCACTGCCTTAACCCCAGCACCCACATAGAGGCAACCAGATCCATGGAAAGTTGAACATTCGTGAAGTTCTATTCCTCTAAAAAGTTCTTGACAGGTGGGTTTTGATCCCTTTGGGGGTCTAATCACCTTTCATAGGGTTTGCCTAAGACCATCAGAAAACCCAGCTATTTACATTATGATAAATAACAGTAGCCAAGTTACAGTTAGGAAGTGGCAATGAAAATAATCTTTGGAAATATGGTTGGAGGTTACCACGACATGAGGTTGCAGAATTACGAGGGTTGAGCACCACTGCTTTAGAGCATCCTGATTAATACAGGTGCCCATAAGATAGATCACCTAGAACCAAATTTTAGCTCTGCTCTGGAGGCAAAAAAAAAAAAAAAAAAAAAAAAAAAAGTATAAGACAAAATCTGTTCAGAAAGATTGCTGTCTTCTATGCAGGCTGTGCCTCAGGTTTCCTTTCATGAGCAACACTGCAAAAAGGGACTTGTCCCCAAGTCACATGATTCTAACAAATCTTCTGTTTGTACGCTCTTTTTAAAGATAGGGTCTCACTATGTAGCTTTGGCTGTCCTGGAACTCCCTATATAGATCAGGTTGGCCTTGAACTCACAGAGATCTACTCACTGCCTTCCCAGTGTGCTGGGATTAAAGGCATTGTACCACCATGCCTGGCCTATATATCAACAAGTTTCACATTTGAAATGTCCTCTTTGCTCTTGGATTGCTGTCAGTGAATGTAGTAAGCACCGTTGTCCTGGAGACTGTCTGGGGTGCCTGGGATTTGGGGTGGGAAGATGCCATCCTAGTCCCAAGATGGAATTCAACATTTTGTTTTGTTTTGTTTTCCAATCTGTTCATTTAGGCAGACCCCCTCTGTAGTAAAGCATTCAGGGAGGGAAGGTGAGTTTTCAGGCAGAGTCAAGAGAAAGCAGCAGCTGAGAAAACTATGACTGAAGTCTTTCCACTGACTGTGCGAGGCAGGCAATTGTGAGTGCGGGTGTCCAGGAAGATGACAGCAACATCCTTCAGCGTTAGATACTACCCAGGCATCAAACCTGAGCCACTCCCCAGCCCAGCAGTCAGGAGAGAAATGACAGCCACTGAGAAAAACAAGGGTGGGGACCCTGCAGAGAGACCAACTGTACCCTCACTTTCATCGGGAACTGGAATCAGCTGGGTCCAAGACTGAGTCCTTAGCCAGAGTAGTTCTGGAGGATTCAGATTAGAGGTAGGTGTGGTGTGTGTGTGTGTGTGTGTGGACTTTTATAACAGGCACATCAAAACATTTACATGAAAACCTGTGCACAGAACCATTCTGAAGTCCTGAGCAAATTCGACAGCTTTTTTTTCCTGCTGTGAGCCATGTTATTATTACATTGAGTGCTTCCTCTCTTTGTTTGCTCTCTGAGCCAACCTTTGTCCCTGCTGCCCAGACACTCGTTTTCCTGGTAGGACAGACACTTCCAGTTCTAGAGGATAACAACATGAGTAACTAACTGGAGATTGGTGGGGTTATTACCTCATATGCACCCCTAGTGCCTGATTGCCAGAGACAGCCCTGCACTTGGGAATAGAGGCTGCTAACCCTGAGGTGTCTAGAAACTCATCCGGCTTCCGATGGGACTTCTGCCTTCCTGAGGCCCAGTTTACATCTCTGTAATCTGGAAAGTCCCAGAAGCCTCACGATCGTTCTAACTGTAGCAGTTGGAGAACAATTTTTAAAAAAAAAAAAAAAAATCCTGGTTCTTTTGAAGTCGAGTTGAAAGAAGAAGAGAGGAAGGCGCTGAGAAAAGCAGGAACTATTTGAAGAGGTGACTCCCAGTAGGGGAAGTTCAGGGTCAGCTTCTGAGCACATCATCTCTCTAATGAGTCCCTTGTTCCCACCTATCCCACTGCCTGATTGCCTCGAATAGAGATTAATGGCCAATGGCTTCTAAAAAAGCACTGTCTCTGGAAAGAGCCATGAGCCATCCACATATTGGTTGCCTTCTTTTAACTCATCATTAAATTAGAAGAGAGAGCCTTCAGGGGCCAGGTCTGACCTTTCATTTCTAGGGGAAGAAGAGGCTCCTCCCAGGACCTGGTGTCCCCAGCTGTGATGCAGAGCAGGGACCAGGCAGTTACAATCCACTGTAGCTCTTGGTCTACTGAGTGCTCACAGAAACCCTGCTCCCCAAACTGAGGATACAGCACAATAGTAGTGTGCCTGCCTCACGTGCAAGGCTAGGTATGGGGTGGGGTTGGGGATCAGGGTAGGGAGTTGATCTACAGAACTTCAGAGCCAAAATGAAAGAAAGAAAGAAAGAAAGAAAGAAAGAAAGAAAGAAAGAAAGAAAGAAAGAGAGAAAGAGAGAGAGAGAGAGAGAGGGAAGGAGGGAGGGGAAGGGAGGGAGGAAGGAAGGAAGGAAAAAAGAAAACAACACAACAAAATCATTCAAAAGTTCAAGGAAGAAAGCCTTGGAAAGAAAGGGAAAAAAAAGAATATACCACAAGCCATCTATGATCTGACAAAAGGTCAACATGTTTGGATATTGAACTTGAGAGAACTGAGTTCAAATCCTGCCAGCTTTGCCAGCTGTGAGTCAGAGCCCTGGGACCTAAGGCACATTGGTGAATATGACGCTTTCATCCACTGGTCCTGGAGACTAGAATTAATCATGTTGACATGTTAGCTACATTTTTCAGTTCCAAGAAATACAAAAATTCCTGTCATCCCCAGACAGAAATTTAGTAAATAGTGCAAAGTTGTTTCTATCTCTGTGACTTCATCAGAAGAACTTCTCCCCCTCCTCAAAGTAAATGCGGAATTATTAAGGGAAAATGAGACTAAAGTTGGAAGGCTCCAAGGAAGAAGTGCCCTCATCTCACCATCTTGATGAATTTCCCATCATACATCTTGTGCTTGTTTCATTTTTCAATTATATCTCATCACTGAAGGACCAGTTCACCTGCTTCTGAGTTTAGCAGTGAGTTTTGCTGTGTCTTTTAACTTCTGATCTTCAACAGAGAATGTCTTTGATTGTTTCTTTGTTTGTTTGTTTCTTTCTTTCTTTCTTTTAATTTTTGAGACAAGATACCATTGTATATAGCCTTGTCTGACCTGGAACTCACTTTGCAGTACAAGCTGATATCAAACTTACCAGGAATCTGCTTGCCTCTACCTGAGTGCTGTGGTTAAGGGTGTTAAGAACATGCCTGGCTTCCTTAATTTAATTAATTAGTTAATTAACTAATCTTGATGTGTGTGAATGTTTTGACTTTAAGTATGCTGTTGCACCATGTGCCTATAGTTCTCTCAGAGGCCAGAAGAAGGTGTTGGATCCCTTTTGGGGCTGTTGTTAGCTGCCATGTGGGCGGTATGAATTGAAACCTGGTTCTCTAGAAGAACAGCCAGGGCTCTTTATTTTTAAAATCTATTTTTAGGCTTATTTATTTTGTGTGTGACTCTGTACCACTCCAGTACCTGAGAATTACATATGGTTGTTAGCCAGTACATGGGTGCTGGGAATTGAACCCAGGTCCTCTGCAAGAACAACAAATTCTCTTTACTGTTCAGTCATCTCTCCAGCTCGAGGCTTTCTTAAACTGCCCCTGAGAGAGCAAAGGAAATTAATCGCATTTTCAGATTACTGGAAGAGGCCAATCAAATTTCTTTATTATTTTATTTTTTGGTGGATCTCATCAAGACCATTCCTGTACTTTTCAATCATTTTAATTTAATCCCACTGGGACCTGCTTATGTGATGTATTTTACATATGAATTGACTTGTAGCACCCAGAAATGAATGTGATGTGGTTTTCCAGGTGTAAACACCAACACAAACAGCAGCCAGATCAAGGAATGGACAGGAACACTGCTGGAAACCTAGCTAGGATTCTGATATCCTCTAAGAAAAAGTCCCACTAGCATATATTAGTTTTCTAGATTTGAACATTTTATAAACAAGATAAGCTTGCTCTGTTTATTGAATCTACTGTCAGTACTTGTAGATCATTTACTGCACTGCTGTATAATATATTTCTATGTGTGAATGAGCTGTTATTTGCTGATCTATCTATATCTGGGATTTAGACAATTTCTAGTTTTGGACCACTATATGTGGTGCTGCTATGAACATTCGTTTGGGTCTCTTGGCAAAGAAGGCTACACAGTTCTATTTGTTGTATACCTGGTAGAGAAAGTTCTCCATCTACATTTATTTGAACTTTGTAAGCATATGCTTCTGACAGCTAATATGAACAGGTGTCTGAAAGATTGAAAGGTCACAGCACAGTGTTCAGTATAACAGCTAGCTGCCCTGCTAGGTGATGGTGGCAGTGGTGGCACACAGCTTTAATCCCAGCTCTCTAGAGGAGGTAGATGCAGGTGGATCTCTGTGAGTAAGAGGCCAGCCTAGTCTACAGAGTGAATTCTAGGACAGCCAGGGCTACATGGAGAAACCCTGTCTTGAAATAAACAAACCAAAGCAAAACACACACACACACACACACACACACACACACACACCCCAAACCAAACCCATAGCTTTTCTTTCTGGCTGTTTCCCAATCACTTACTCCATTCTCTTTCTAAGAAGCATGCTACCAAGGGGTTCCTGTGGGTTCTTTTTTTTTCTTTCTTTCTTTCTTGGAAGTACCTTGCCTTGTCAGTTATAATTGTGGCTTTCAAACCACACCTTTACAGGCATTCTCCTAGAAACACTAAAACATCTCTGTGCAGCCCACTTCTGATTTGGTTTCTGTCTCTACTCTCTCACTGGTATGTCTGTTTTGTTGTTCTTGTTGTTTTGGTTTTTTTGTTTTGTTTTGTTTTCTTGTGTTTGAGACAGCACCATGTATAATTCATGCTGGCTTCCAAATTGCTATGTAGCTGAGGATGGCTTTTGAACTCTAATCTTCCTGCTTCTACCTCCCAGGACTACAGGTGTGCATGACAAAGCCTGACTTCTCACTGGTTAAGGTCCCAAACTCAGGAGACAGATTTAAAGGTAGTGCTAACTAAATCCAGAAAAATCAGATCTATGATTTTGGGTTTGAGTGAGAGTTGGGAGTGAATCTGGGTTTCTGACTCTAAAATTAAGTTTACTTCTTTCCCCCAAGGAATTTAGAGACTCTAAAAGTGGCAATGTGTAGCCAGCTGATACCTACTGATGCTGCTCAGTGGAAGCCTGTGGCCCAGAACTACTTCCTTGGTCAGCAGAGCGCTGGAGCACAGGTTTAGCAGGGTCTTGGTAGGGCTTAAAGATCCCAAAATGAAGGCAAAGTCTGGGCTACATAGTTACCTCCTAGTGCTAATGAAGGCAAGCCTGGGCTACATAGTTACCTCCTAGTGCTATGCAGCTAACCCCGTCCAGTCCACTCCTCTGTTTATTAGCTGGAGGTCTAATGCTTTCTTTTGGTTTCCTTCCCCACCCCACCCCCACCTGCCTGTCAACTTCCCCCGAATCTCTCTCTCTCTCTCTCTCTCTCTCTCTCTCTCTCTCTCTTCTTTTGGTTTCCTTTCTCTGCTTGTCACCTTTTTCCATTCTCTGAGGAGCTCAGCAAAAACTTTCCCTGTCGGTCTGCAGCTGGGCCTTTGTGCTCAGAAGAGATGAGGAGGAGGCGGCTTTGTGTCTTTGTATTTACTCCAGGGACTTCCTGAGGGGATTGGTCTCACTCACTTGCTAAAGTCCCTTCGGCAGGGGCATTGTCCTCGGTGGGTCAAGATGCCTCCCCAGCAGGAGGGGCACCCGGGAACTTGTTTGCGTGGGCAAATCCTCTTCATCATGGAAACGGCCCAGTAAAGAAGGTTTTGCCAGGCTGGAGACGTAGCTCAGGTAGAGTAGAGTGCTTGCCTAGCCTGGCGAATCCTGCATCCTCAGTGCGGTAACGGGGCAGGTTTTGCATCCTTGGAGTCTCAGCTCCCAAGGGGTAGGGACGCAGGATCAGTAATTCAGAGCCCTCCTCAGCTAATCCAAGGCCTGCTGTGAGAGCCCTCCTCAGCTAATCCAAGGCCTGCTGTGAGCTACAGGAGACCCTGTCTCAAGAAAATGTTATTGTTGCTCTTACTGCTCTCCAAGTGAGGAGCCCGATCGATCGAAGGAGCTGAACACTATACACAAATCCAATCACGAAGAAAAGCGAAACTAGGTACAGACACATTAGACAGAAAAGTTCCTTTCTTGAGTTTTTTCATTTTTTATATTTTTATTTTATTCTTTTATTTGTTGTTTGAGACAGGGTTTTTCGGTATAACAGTCCTGGAACTAATTTTGTAGACCAGGCTAGCACTAAACTCACAGAGATCCTCCTGCCTCTGCCGCCTGAGTTCTGGGATTAAAGGTATAGGCCACTACCCACGATTTCATTTTTTTTTTTTTAAATCCCATGGTGCCACACGTTTTTAGTCCCAGCAATTGGGAGACAGAGGCAGGAGGGACCTTTGTGAGTTCGAGGTCAGCCTTTCTTCACAATGAAGCAAGTTCCAGGATAGCCAAGGCTTCACAGTGAGGGTCGGTCTCAAAAGTCCTCTGCCCTCCCCACCTCCCATCCCTCACCCCACCCCACCCCTCCAAAAAAGGAAAAAGAGCTTCTTACAGCGGGAGTATGCCAAGAGCGGCCTTGAACTTTTGATCCTCTGTCTCCACTTGGACTAGTGGAGACATCACCACTTAGTGAACTCATCCCCTCGACCCCCAGCCTCCACACACCTGACTTTTATGTGTAGATATTATAATTCTTTGAGACTTGGCTACTTAATTCAGGTGATTATTAATTTCAATGGAATCAAGACTATAAAGCAGCTTAGCGATTAAAATAGTGTCAACAAGAGAAGCAGCTTAAAGAACAGTCGGGAGGAAGGGCATTCTCCCGGGAGAGGGAGTCCCTGCCCTTGGGTGTGGCCAGCTTGTTCTGGACAGCCCGTCAATCAATATGGAACGTTCTGTGCGAGAGGCAGAGAACTGTGGACAGCATACCTGTCAGCGAGCGGAATGCAAGAGGGAAGTTGTGACAATATTTTCAATGAGGGACAGAATGCCCAGGAACTGGATGGAGTCTGTCATGCCCAGGGAAGGGCAAGGGGTACTACTGGCTGAGAAGACAGCTAGCTACTCAGGTATCTTGGAAAAAGAAGACCAACCCCCAGACTAAGTTAGTTTACTTGTTTGTAATAGTGGCTCAATATCAGCCCATGCTGGCTTTGAATCCCCTATGTAGCCAAGGCTAGCCTCAAACTCAGAATCCTCCCTCTACCTTTCAAATCCTAAAAATACAGACAGTGGCTTCCATGTCATTGAAAACACCAAAGGTCATCTTAAAGGAAGGTGGCACCTTGAAGAATTTAAACGTGGTACTGAAAAAGAGGTGAAATCTGAGCTGGTAGTGTATCCCCACCATTCCAGCCCTGGGGAGGCAGAGGCGGGCAGATGGTGAGCCACAGCCCACCTGCCTTTCTTAAAAAGCAAAATAGGGAGCTGGAGGGATGGCTCAGTGGATAGGCACACTTGCTTCCAGGCCTGGCGGCCTGAGTCTGATCCCCTGGTCTACATAGAAGCCTCTCTTTGGTGGCTCTCTGAGCTTCACATGGGCACTGTGGCATTTGTGCCTACACACTCAGAATACGTAAGGAAATCAAATTTTAAAAATTAAACAACAGCTGGGCAAAACGGCACCTACTTTTAATCCCAGCACTCAGGAGGCAGGGACAGACAGACCTGTGACTCTGAGGCCAGCCTGGTCTATATCATGTGTTCCAGGACAGCCAGAGCTGCCTAGGGAGATCTTGTCTCAAATAATTAAGCTTCTGACAGTTCTTTTCCTGTGCTACCAGTACTTGGGGGAGGGTACAGGAAGGTCAATGCCACCATCAAGTTCTGGGCACCCTGAGGTATAGAAGACCCTATTTTAAATAAAAAGATATCAAGCCAGGAACAGAAGTCAATTAAGGCTGAATAGTGACTTCAAGTTACTCTTGCAAGGGTTTGAAGAGTTGTCTTTAGTTTCTGCAAAGGCAGATTTGAAACGTCTAGTGGCTACTGTTCTGGACTCATAAACTTCTCTGAAGTCCTACTCTGTTTTGGACTCTTGTGTTATGTCTCACAGAGACATCCAAGGATGAGCCAGAGAGATGAGGAGGGAGCCAGGAAGCAGGAGAGAGCTGCCAGGTCACACCAGTTTCTCACACATTCAAAAGGGCAGTTGAAGGGTGAATGGTCTGACTCCCCAGGAGGCTGCCTGCTCAGGCCCCTCTCTCTGGTATTTCTGTCTGACTTCATGCTTCCCCACCCCATGCAGCTGTCTGCCCGGGTGTTCACAGTTACTGTGCAGCGGCTGTCAGAGGGCCTGCATGAAGTGGCTGGCAAAGGGCCTGGATGTAACCTTTGTTTTCTACTTCTGGCCTTCATCTTCCAACTTTGTTCGTTAGTGTTATTCCACTGATCCAAACTTTTAAACTTCCTGGAACCCAAATGTGCTCTTAGGATATGGCTTAACAGGATGTTTTCACAAAGCTATTCCAATGCTAAGGTTGTGAAAATGTCCACAATTGTTCCAGCACTTTTTTTATGAATTTACACATAATTCTTTTTGAAATCGTGTATGGGTGGCAGAGGTGGGGGCATCCACACACCAGGGTGTGCTTCTTGTGGAGGTCAGAGGGCAATTTTGTGGAACTGTTTTTCTTCTCCCATCTTTATGCGGGCTTTGGGGACTGAATTCAGGTCATCAACTTTAAATAGCCATCTCTCCTGTCCTAGACCTGTCTAAAAAGTTTCTGAATGTGTTCTCTCTCTCTCTCTCTCTCTCTCTCTCTCTCTCTCTCTCTCTCTCTCTCTCTCTCTCTCTGTGTGTGTGTGTGTGTGTGTGTGTGTGTGTGTGTGTGTGTGTGTGTGTGTGTGTGTGTGCTCTTGCATGTGCACATGTACAAGTGTGTGTGTGTACAAACCTGGAGATTAGAGGACATCTTGTGGAAGAGGTACCTCTTTCCACCATGTGGATCCCAGGAATTGAGTTCAAGCAGTAAGTAAGGCTTTAGGGCAAGCGCCTTTATTGGCTGAGACCATCTTGTTTTGATGCAGATAGTAAGGTAGGAATCAGGTATATTTTCCTG
>NC_034604.1:60106670-60127396 GCF_900095145.1 Mus pahari
CAACCTGGGTCCACTATTCCACTGGTAGAAGCTTGTATATCATTTGGTCTTTTATATGCTATGCAAGTGCCCTGCCACTCAGTTACACTCAGAATCATTTCCTCACTGGCCCTTTTGAAATACACTATTATTTCTTCTCTGTGGTCTTTGAAATAAATAAATAATGAGATGAAACACAAACATGTTTGATGGTCACATCTGTGATACCCCCAGAACGATAGAAAAACTGGCACCCAAGGAGAACACAGTGAAGACCAGAGCTGTAGGTACTGGAAGGACAGAATGGACCATTGAAAATGGCAGAAGCAGAGAAAATTTGTGAGAGTCAGTTCAGAAGGTTGGGGCCTAGGTATCCAACTCCATCTTCCATCTCAGGGTAGGTGAACCCACTGAACCAACTCAGCAGCCCCGTGTTTTGTTATTAAAGGCCACTGAGCTGATAAAGGGAGGCATGAGGGGTTTGGTTCTGTACTTTCCTCTTCCATGTAAGGTCCCCAGCCTTCCAACCACTGGATATGACTTTGGGAATAGTCCGTAGACCTAAACAAATTAAAATGAAGTTGTTCTAATTTGGAGTGTGCTCTAAAATAATGAGAGATACCTTCACAAGAAGAGAGAGCTGAGCATATTTACAGGCACCTGTAATGTCAGAGCTCAGGAATCTGAGGCAGGATTGCTGTAGCATTGAGGCACAGACAGACACTGGAGTGCCACAGTTATAGGCCATGGGATGCCAAGGATTGTGGGCAAACCTTGGAAGCTAGAGGAGACAGGGAGTCTGCCTACGTGTATCAGAGGCAGCATAGCCCCTGCTGGCAACGTGACTTCAGGCCTCCAGCTTCTAGATACATGAGGGGGAGGCAAAAATGTATCATTTTATTTCATATTCTGAGAGTGGATTTCTCTGTGTAACTGCCCTGGCTGTACTGGAACTCACTTTGTAGACCAGGTTGGCCTTAAACTCACAGAGATACGACTGCCTCAATTTTAATTGTTTTAAACTGCAAGGTTTGTGGTACCTTATCACTGCAGCCCTAGAAAGCTATTACTAAATTATCTTTTCTCAGCTGTCAAATAGGCAAGAGGAGAGGAACTACAGTTAGACAGGGATGTACCTAGAAAATGCTATTTTAAAAACTTTAGTTCCATTTTTCAAACTGTTGGGTCCTAAGTGCACAAAGAAACTTCAGGCCCATCAGCATATGTGCAGTGCACAGCATAAACAGCTCCACTCTGTCGGGAACGGGACAAGCAGCCTGTGTTCAAGCCTGGAACAGATTGCCCACTATCACTGAATGGGGAGAAGCATCCATCCTTCTGAACTTTACATCAATTTGATTATGTCTCTTTAAATTGTTAAACTGGGCCTGATAGCACATGCCTTTAATCCCAGCACTCCAGAGGCAGAGGTAGGCGGGTCTCTGAGTTTAAGGCCAGACTGGTCTACTGAGGGAGTTCCTGGACAGCCAGGGCTACCCAGAGAAACCCTGTCTTCAAAAACAGAAACAAAATCACATTGGCAGTTGGGTGTGGTGGTGTACATCCGTGTAGTCTAGTCCTTGGGAAGTGGAGGCAGGGGAATCACAGTTATCTTTGGCCACAGAGACTACCTGCTCTTTTTGGAGGGTCTGAGTGGATACACACACGCGCGCGCGTGTACACACACACACACACACACACACACACAGTCTTAACAACAGAGAGCTTACTTAGTCCATGGTAATGGTTTTAAAAATTGTCATCCTTATCAGTACCCCTTCCCCCTCAGTTTGTAGAAGATTAGACCATTGAGTGATAACTTCATCATTTTATTAGCTCCTGTAGCCCCATGATTAATATTTTTGCAAGGCAAACATATAAGGGTACTTTATGAGGTACACAGGCTTTTCACACTTGGCTTCTAATTCTGTTCCTAGAAAAGTTAACCAGAAAAAAAATTTCAACAATTTCAACTGAATTCTTAAAAACCATCATCCACTAATGGCCTGTTTTGACCCCCTCTAAAGTCTACTTGAATCAAATCCCTTCCTTTTTTTTTCCCCCCCCCTTTAATTAGAATTTGAAATTCTGGTAAAGATAAAGATTTTTTTTTTCCTCAAAGGTTTGTGTCCTGGATGGATCAAAGATCTTTTATAATGAAAATGACAAAAGATAAGATTGCTTCAGGTAAGACTTTGGTGGGAAAACAATGTTATGATTTGCTTTTCTCATTGTTTGTATACTGAATACATTTCAGGGCCTGAAGTTTAAACTTAAGTTTATTAGTTGATGCAATCAATAAATTAACGGTATTCTAATGAACTAAGGAAGTCAGCGTGAGTTTGGGGGGGGGGGAATTGAGGAACACAGTTTCTGTTCATCCATCCATCCATCCATCCATCCATCCATCCATCCATCCATCCATTCATCCATCCGTCTGAAACTCTTCTAAGTGATGATAATTTGTTTCATACATGCTCCTCCGTATTTACCACACTGAGAAACAACCAACATCAGCTTAAATCAAAGCTGCTAAGCCCGAGTAGTTTAGCCGATTCTCTCCGTGTTGTCTCTGAGTCCTCTAGGGCCAAGTAATAAATAAATATTTGTTAGTTGTGCAGATGGAATGATTTAAGGAAAACAAGCGGGCCAGGAACATACAGGAACCATCGAATGTAAACAAGGACGAAAAGCAGCGGGAGTTGGGGACCTCCAATTCCCTCTAACCCGGTGGCTCCCACTCTGTTAACTTTACTACATGGCTATTTTGGAAAATGAAGTCTGAGTTACTGGAGCTCATTTTCCAAGAGACCCCCAACAATCCGAGCTTAAACTACTATGAACAACTCGAACACTTCTCGGCTTCTATGCAGCTGCCTGTATTGAACATGGAGGGTCTGCACCCTGCAGAGCAATATAAAATGCAAAATCAAGCAACACCATTTTTCTGAGAACAGTTAATCCTAGCACTTGTTCCCAGTGGGCCTGCCTGGGTTCACTTCAGAGGGGCGTTGCTGTCTGCCTAGGAGAATTTGGACGATTTAATGACTATCAAATTATTTCTGCATCTGAAAAGTGACCAAACTTCCCAGAGCCAAGTTGAGAAAGGGACCACAAAATGCAAACTCGAGTCTTTATCATGAAGACCTCCTAGCTCCAGACAGTGCTCAAGGAAGTTCCTGTTCCCAGAGATATCATCTTCCTTCCTCCACAAAGGATTTGGACCCATCGTAGATGAAGGCGGTCCCTTCTTGGGGCCGTATCAACACATCCAGAGGAAATGTCCTCAGCTTCTCAATCATTCCAGCCCGGCCCCGAAGCCCCGAGCCACACCCGAACGCGTCTGCCTAGGGCTGACACCATCTCCTCCTTTATCTTACTTAACAAATCGCAAATCACTACGCAACTTTTCCACAGTTTAATTTTGTACTCGAACTTGGGACTCTTCTCAGATGCCGTCTACCATTAAAGACTTGTTTTTTTCACTTCCTTGGAACGAACCACATTTTAGAATTCGAAAAGTTTTCCCTTCCCTATTCCTTTCTGGGGTTGTTTACATTCGCCCCTAAGTGGCGAAGAATAATAAAGTCGAGGCGCCTGGCTCCACCCCACCCCACCCCCAACTTTCTTCCCAGTAAGATTTTTAGTCACTCCTGACGGGCGTCACTGCCCCAGCAATGGACACGATCTCTCAAGGGTTGTTGCTTCCCTCCCACCTTCTTTTTTTTTAAGAAAGCAATTTGGGGATTGAGCAGGACTCGTCCTCCCTGCGCCCTCCGCCGTAGGTCGGCGCGGCGACGATCTGAGGCTTGCCCCGGCAAGTTGCGCTCGAGGACGTCTCGAGACCTGCTCCACTTCGCTCCGTTCCCGCGCCGCCGCCGCTCGAAGGGGCGGGGACACGGGCGGGCTGTCGTCAGATGACGTCACCGGGGAAGTCCCCATAAAACGCGAGAGCCGGCTTGGGGCGCCTTAACAGAGAGTATTCCAGCGCTGGTGCTGCCTACTGAAGTTCGGTGCGTCTGGCTCGCTGCACCCGCGATTCATCTTGCGCAGCCCGAGTCTTGGGGGAGCCCCAGAGCCCAGATTGGGGACCTTAGTCCCCCGTGCGCAGCGGAGATCGCCGCGGCGTTTCTGAGATGCCCGGGAGAAAGGCGCGTCGGAACGCGACAGTGAACCCAACGCGGGCAGGTACCTAGCAGTTCGGCCCGCGGACACCCAAGCAGGGATGGGGTTGAGGTCATACTCAGGACCGTTCAGCCCTTCGGGGCTCGGGCTAGAATGTACGCGCCTGCATGTTCCGGCCAAATCGGCTCCCGGGCTCGTGCCTTCGACTAGTCTAGAAAGTTCTTCAAGGGCTTCTACCGAGACTGCGGGCCTCTGAGAGAGTCCAGTTCAGCGTCTCATTGGGATGCAGGTGCATTTTAGGCCGATTCCCGCCTGGTTCGTAGGTCTCTGATTGCTCTACCAGGGACGAGGAGGAGAGAAAAATATACAGGTGCAGGCGGTGGTGGCCTGGAAGATGGTTTTAGCGGCAGGTGGGGGTGGGAGAGGCCTCTCGGCCTAGCGCTTCCCTGACAGGCCCTCTTCCTCCCCAGACCATCTTTGAGCCCCTCTTCATCTTGATCCCCACGCCACCTCTCCAACACCAAGAAAAGTAGTGTTCAAACTTCGAACTCTCCCAGCGCTCACGCCCTGAACCCAGGGTAGTGTGGGAGTGAGACGCTGATATTGAGAAGCTTTTAACTGTCCGGATTGGGATCGGGAGGGAGGGAGATCCAGGAGAATAGAGTTTGGCCCTGGAGTCTGACCCACCAACTCTTCTACAATCACTTACATGCAACTTTCTGTGACTGTTGAGGGTCGCCTCCACCCCTCTGTTTTTTATAAATCATGATCAAAGGTGGCAGGCCCCTGCTAAGGAATCGCAAGACTCTTGTCCGGAAATAACTTTGCAGGGCATACTCTGTTATTGTTTTTATAAGATCAGCAGGCAATGCCTGAATGGTGCATTGCAGGTATGAGGGTGGTGGTTCAGACCATAACTTTGGAAGGTCCAACAAGAGCATGGCATTGCTAGACAGATTAAAGAGCAGCTGAGTGTCTCGAAGTCAAGTAGTGAATATGTAGTTCCAATAAAAATACGTTGCCAGCCGGGCCTGGTGGCGCACGCCTTTAATCCCAGCACTCGGGAGGCAGAGGCAGGCGGATTTCTGAGTTCGAGGCCAGCCTGGTCTACAGAGTGAGTTCCAGGACAGCCAGGACTACGCAGAGAAACCCTGTCTCGAAAAAAAAAAAAAAAAAAAAAGTTGCCGGGTGTACTTGTCCCTAACTCCAGGGCTCAGGACGTTGAGGCAGTAGACTTAGACGGGACTGTATAGTTTAAGGCCGGTCTCTGTCACATAGTGAGACCGGCTGAAAAAAATTAGTTCTTCCCCCCCCCCCCAAATCAAGGTAGGACTGGTTGGAGCGCAAGGGTAGAGCAATTGTCCAGAATGTCTGTGGTCCTGGAATCTTTGAGCTGCTTTTTTGCTTTTCTCCCTCTTGAGAAAGTACTCATTGCTCGTCGAAAATAGGATTTCTCAATTTGTGTGCTACGTTGCACCCTAAAGAGTGTTTTGTGAATATTTCTGAAAATATTTGACCCTGGAACTCATTAAAACATGATACACTATGGAATCTCTTAGGGCCTCTGATTTTACTCAGCCAGTACAGAAATTTATCCAAAAAAAAAAAAAAATAGGTTTAAGAGCTTGTTTTACTATGTACTTAAAGTTCGAGTTCACTGGCAGTCTAAACAGCAGGTATCTTGGTTACAAAACAGACCAGCTTTTAAATTTGTATTCATAATTTTTGGTCATAGTCTTGAGGAGTACCAGAACAACCAAAACTGGTCCTTGAAATATTTTTAAAAAGTAGACGATTGCATGTTAATTTTACTTGTGACAGTGATTCTTAATATTTAGTCAATTCCAGCCATTAGAATGTCTAATTTCTAGAAAGACATGAATTTAACTTTCTGCTTTTCTATAGATGTGATGAATTTGTATGGAGTAGGCTTGTAGAAAATCATTTAAAGAACTGTGAACTATTATAGTAAATTTTATGAGTTCTTTTTTTAAATGAGAAAATAAGTTTTTAAGGAGGGGCTAATTGGGCAATGACACATTGCTATTGGAAAAACAGATCTACTTTAAATGACTCGTTTTTTAGAAATTGACTTCTGTTCCCTGGTCAGTCTTAAATGATAAAAGAGAGACCTCGAGTTGGTTAAAGTGATTTGTCTCTACTTGTAACTTTTTTTGGTGTGTGGGTGCACCTAAGAAGCATCCTAGGATGCGCTAATTTGCGAGTAGGATGGCTTTCAATGTTAATTTCCAGGTGTTTCTTTTTCAGAGCTACCGCCTGAGTTCGCAGCTCAACTCAGGAGGATTGGAGACAAACTGTACTGTACGTGGAGTGCACCGGACATAACTGAAGTTCTGGTGCAGATGCCTGGGAAGAAGTCGCAAAAGAGTACGATGAGGAGCCCAAGCCCAACCGGGGTGCCAGCAGGTAAGGGTTCGGGCGCTGCTGGGCTGCGGAGGAGGCCCGGCTTAGTCCGTTGGAGCTCGTGCCCACCTGGCGCGTGCCTTCGGAACACTGTAAGAAAGTTCTCGAAGCAGCAGCTTGCATGTTAGTCAGACTTCTTTTCTCTCCAGGTTGCTCACCTCCACAGGGGTGGGGGTGGGGACCGGTGGCTACCCTAGAGTCACTGGCAGCCAGGGGGGAGCTCTCCGAGGTCGCTACTGGGAGCTCAGCTCAGAGGACTTGTCACTGTGAATGCCCTCACCCCAAGGACTAACACGCAGTTCTTCCCCTCCGGGCTGTTTAAAGACGTCCCGCTGAGGTGCCTGAATTCTGGAACCCAGGAGGTCTTCCACTTTAGTTAGCATTTTAACTGTCTGTGGTTGGAAAGGTCTGGGGAAGGGTTGGGTCTAACAGGTGAGAAGGAGTTCTTTTTTGCATCCTGCTTTTTTTTTTTTTTTTTTTTTTTTTTTGTGAGTCATCAAAGATCTGAAGTCATCTCCTTATAGGAGTTGGAAATCTGTAGGTCAGAATTGCTGTTTTATCAGACATTTGCAGCAGCCTTTTTGGTCTTTCATTTCTTAGCTCAGTAGGTGGGCTGAGAAAGTGTTACAGAACTAGTGGGACTGGGGCTTAATTGGCCCCAGGTCTGCTCTCTGGTGCTTGTTTGAAAAGGAGAAGTCCTGTCTACCTGTCTAGATTTTTTTTTTTTTTAAACTCATGACTGCTGCAGTGTTTGATTTGTTTGTTTTATTTCAAGGAGAGGGAGTTCTTTTGTTTTTTTGTTTTGTTTTGTTTTTGGATAGGGACTCATTAAGTACAAGCTGTCTTTGAACCCGTTTATGTAGTGGAAGATGACATTGAGTTTAGGCAAGCCTTGTCAACTGCTTACATCTTCATTGTTTGCCTTTTGAGACAGGGTGTTTTCATGTAGCCCTGGCTGTCCTGGAACTAGTTCTGTAGGCAGGTGATCTCCCTGCCTCTGTCTCCTAAGTGCTGGGATCAAAGGCACACACATATTATTTTTCTTAATAACATCCAGCTAATTACTTCAGTTCAAAGAAAATATGGGAATGATGATCAATATACAAACCAAACTTTCTTATTTACTCTTCTCCGTAAAGACAATGGACTGGGCCTAGAGAGATGACTCGGCAGTGAAGAGCACTGACTGCTCTTCCAGAGGTCCTGAGTTCGATTCCCAGTAACCACATGGTGGTTCACAGCCATCTGTAATGGGATCTGATGCCCTCTTCTGGTGTGTCTGAGCACAGCGACAGTGTATTCACATAAAATAAATACATCTTTAAAGAATAAATAAATAAAGATAATGGATTGATACAGACTGGGCTTATAGAAATAAACTGGCCTGCCTCAAAATGTAAATTTGAAAATTATTTTAGGAAGCCAGGCTGCAGCTCCGTGCACACAACACTTGGAAGCAGAGGCAGGATTAGGAGTTTAAGGTTGTCAACTACACTGCAGGTTTGTTAAGCCAGGAGACTTTACTTTAAGTCAGCAAAATAAGTTTGTTTAAAAGTGTAACTCCAACTTCACGATGAGATTTTATGATTCTTGTGGGGAAAGGAAAAGAGTTTCTAGAGTTGGAGAGATGGCTCAGGGGTTAAGAGCACTGACTGTTCTTCCAGAGGTCCCGAGTTCAGTTCCCAGCGACCACATGGTAGCTCACAACCATCTGTAATGGGATCAGATGCCCTCTTCTGGTGTGTCTGAAGACAAATACAACATACTAATCATATGTATAAAACAAATAAATTAAATAAATCTTTTAGAAAGAAAAAAAAGAGTTTCTAAAGATTATGTTTATTTACCTGCTGTGAGGGAGGGAAGCATGCAGCTAGACTATACTGCCATTGGAAGGTCAGGTGTACTTGAAAATATCACAAGAGATTGGAATTTGACTTTTGTCCCCTACCCAACCATAAAAGAGAGGAATGACATCATGGGAGACGGCTAAGGGCTGACTAATGGCACAGCTGGTAAAATTTTAATACATGTAATGTCTATATTTGGAAGAGAACTGACCTCATTCGGAGTGCTTAAAAAAAAAAAAAAAACTAAACGAAACAAAACAAATGCCTATACCCTTACCTGACCCATGTGTGTTTATATTACCTTGTTGGGAAAGTCAGGTGTACTAAAGTCACAGAAGTGTCTGAGGTGTGCCTTTCACTTGGGTTGTATATTCACTCTTAACTGGTCTACAGTTGGGACTTAGGGTTGTCCAACTTAACGTTTATGTCTAACTCTCTTTCAGACCTGAAGGACGAGTGTGCTCAACTCCGGAGAATTGGAGACAAAGTGAATTTACGGCAGAAACTTCTGAATTTTATTTCCAAGCTCTTCAATTTAGTAACCTGAGTTCTTCCAAAGCTTTTGCAAGAAGGGACCTCTTAGGAAGGAAGTTCCGCTGGTTGATGGAAATGTCTGGTATTGGATGGACTGTGATGTGATGAGAGAAACGCTCACTTGCTTTTGGTTCCCCGAGCAGGGCTGATGAAGGAGATGGAAATGAGTTTCTTTGGGAAAGTTTTCAGAAATCGTTGTTTGAGATGTGATAACATGAAACCATGCTTGTTTTTACTTGTATTATTTTTTTTGAAGAGTCGTGGAGCTAGGGAAGTAACTAGTAATAATCTGTCTTTTTAAGAGTTGTTCCGGTGTTTTTGCCAAAGGTTGTTGTCAAGAATAATAGACGGGGGGCGTGGCTAGTGGTTACATTGTATGGGGACAGTCGTTTGGGATTGCTTTATGACAACTCCAGAACAATGTACTATCTAACACTGAATGTTCTAGTGAAAACTGATTTCATAGGTCACTACAAGCTTAACGGGATTGAGTCTGTTTAGATGGCTTTTACGTGTGTTACTGTAAGCATTAACTGGAGAGTATGGGGAGACTACCAAGTAACTGGGGGAAATTAGAAATATAGTAAGGTCAGTAGGTGCCAGTCAAACTCTTACAGATTGACTTGTATGTGATAAAAAGAGAGTTTGGATTTTATATAACCCAAGAAAAGGTTAAAAACAAACTTAAAAGTCGACACAATTAAAACTTAGTAAAAGATCCATGAGAAGTTTCTAAAATGTTGTATTTTCCTTCCCCCTCCCCTCGCTTGTTTTTGTTTTTGGAGACAGGGTTCCTTTCCTCTGTGTAGCCCTGGCCATCCTGGAACTCCCTCTGTAGACCAGGCTAGCCTCAAACTCCACCTGCCTTTGCCTCCCGGGTGCTGGGATTAAAGGCAAGTGCCAGCATCACAGGGTTTAGAGTTTCATTTTTAATTTGGTCTATAAATGTGAAACTCAGACTGCTCAATAGCAAATCAGTCCTGGTTATCAGAGAGAGGCAAGAGACTTGAGTAGACATTCCCAAAAGGCAGGTGGCGAGCAGATACGTGATTCATAGATGTGTAAATGAAAACCGTCATGCGATTTTCTTATACTCTCTGGGTTTGCCTGTTACTGGAAACGAAAGCTAACAATCAGAGTAAGGACGTTTTTGTATATTTTTGTTAGTACTGTAAGGTAGGACGGTTATTTTGTAAAATGGTCCTTTAATAGCGAAGAAATGAACCACCTTAAATCCAGCTGTCCCATTACTGGGAAAAGTACACAAAGGTGTTGATCTGTCTGCTGAAGGGACATCTGTACTTCTGGATTGTTTTGGTTTTGTTTTGTTTTGTTTTTTAATCTGTATCAGCCAAGACATGGAAACAAGCGATCTAGGGCTGAAGGGATTTTAAAAGTGGGAACAGAAACAGAATTGAGCTTTAAAAGGCAGGAAATGGCATTTTGCCAAAAACATGGATATTACATATCCCAGGTGCCTCTCTTGTCATTTATATTTTGACCAAAGTCAAAGTGAACCAATGGGGGGAGGGGGGTGGGGGTGGGAGGTGAGAAAGGGGCCAATCTGTTTTAGGGTGAAAACCGGAAATGAGTTCTGTTCTTTCCCACCGTGAGGCAACTACAATTGATGTATACTTGACTACAACTGAACAGACAGACCTGTTCTGACCACAAGGTCTTGATGCCTACCAGAAGTGATGGGATATGCTAATAACTGTGATCTTTCCCCAGGGTATCCATGTATTGAAACTAAGCCCATAAACACATTTAATTTGTCAGTTGACTAAAACTAAAAACTGTCCCCCCCAAAAAAAAATTGGAGAAAGAATCTCAGGATTGAGTTTTACCAGGAATAATATTTATTTTACCTATTTATAATTTAAATATTTTTGTTTACTTTCAGCATGTGTATCCGTTTCATTTTTGTTTTGAGACAAGGGTCTCGTGACCATGGGAAGGGTTTCATATGGCTTGTCACTTTGGATGAAGTTACCTCAGTAGTTAGTGGGCCTCAGCATTAAGGTTGTTTACTTTGAAGTTTTTTGTTTGTTTGTTTTGTTTTGTTTTTGTTTCCCTGAAAGTAGATATCTTGCCCAATGGGTCTTTATGGTCTGTGACTATATTTATATGTATGCTTCTGAAGAGTGATACTGTAGCCTCAACTATTAAATAAAAGTTGATACTAAAGCAACTATTGAAAAATGCCACCAGTCTTCCTGTGTATTTTATGTAAATTAGGAAGTTTATTTATCTATTTTAACACACACTTACATCACCAGACATCCAGTGTGGTGTATGTGTGTTTGAGTGCATGTGTATGTTTGGGAAGGTGTTTATCAGTCAACAGCTACTCTTCACATTTTAAAAAATATTTTTACATGTATGGAGGTATTCACATGCATTGATGTTTGTGCTGGAGGCTGGAATATAACATTTACCTGTGTGTATGTGTGTAGTCCTATGTGTGGAGGTCCAAGGACAAACAGTATGTAGGAATGTCCTCTCTCTCTACTTTGTGGATCCCAGGGAGGGAACTCAATGTCTTGGCTGCAGATACTGCTATTGGTTAAGCCATATTGTTGATCCACGGGACAGCTTTCAAGAGATGGTGCTCCTTTCGTCAGGGTGTGTGCGACTAGCTAACACTTCTTTTACCCACTGAGCCAGGCCCACAGAGGGTGTTGACGGGATGTGATTTCTGCCCAGTGCTCTGAATGTCAAAGTGAAGAAATTCAATGAAGCGCGGGTAAACAGCGGGAGTAACTATGACTTTCTTAAGGTAGCCAAATGCCTCATCATCTAATTAGTGACGCACATGAATGGATGAATGAGATTCCCACTGTCCCTACCTACTATCCAGAGAAACCACAGCCAAGGGAATGGGCTTGGAGGAATCAGCAGGGAAAGAAGACCCTGTTGAGCTTGACTCTAGTCTGGCACNGTGAAGAGACATGAGAGGTGTAGAATAAGTGGGAGGCCCCCGGAGACAGGGGAGACAGTGGGAGACAGGATCTCAGTGAACCGTGAACTAGCTGGCTCAGGGGTCTCGGGCCGCCACCTCGAGCACTGGACTCCAGGGCTGCTGAGCTCAGCTTTCACGTGGCTGCCAAGGAATTGAACTTAAGTCCTCCTGTTTGCAAAGTGAGAGGCTTGCCAACTGAGACATCATCCCAGGCCTGGGTCTTGGGAGCTCCATGCCTCACCAGAACACTGAAAGCCAAGTGTGTGGCGCCACAGACCTTTTTTTTTTTTCCTCCTTAAATTCAAATATATATGTTTTATTTTAAAATTTGATTTTATTACATTTTTCATCATTGAAAACTTTTTTCTTTTTCTTAAAGAATTATTTATTATATTTTATGTATATGAGTACACTGTGGCTGTCTTCAGACATACTAGAAGAGGGCATCAGATCCTGTTACAAGTCGGGCAGTGGTGGCTCATGCCTTTAATCCTAGCACTTGGGCGGCAGAAGCAGGTGGATTTCTGAGTTCAAGGTCAGCCTGGTCTACAGAGTGAGTTCCAGGACAGCCAGGGCTACACAGAGAAACCCCCGTCTCGAAAAACAAACAAACAAACAAAAGATCTCATTACAGATGGTTGTAAAGCCACCATGTGGCTCCTGGGATTTGAACTCTGAACCTCTGGAAGAACAGTCACTGCTCTTAATCTCTCCAGCTGGAAAACTTTTCTAATTCAAATATTTTGATAATATTCTTTTCCTCCCCCAAGTCCCTCAAGATCCTCTCCCCATTCATAACACAACACCTTAAGTTCTTTCTCAAAAAAACCAAACCAAACAAACAAAAACCCCTACAAAACCACAACCCAAAAGAAAAATGAACATCAATCTGTAATCAAATAAAAGCACACACAGACTGGGAAGTCCAGTTACATGTTGAACATGAATCCCGTTTTGGAGTGCTTGATAAATCCTATCAAGGATGTGCCACTCTATTGGAGAAAATGGATGAATTTCCCTCTCCCAGCAGCTTTATGTGACAGTCCAGTTGCTAACCTTTACCCTAGTGGCTAGGTTTAAGAGGCCAAGAGAAGGCATGAAACTCAGAGACTCATTTGCACACTCAGGAGTCCCATAAAAACACTAGACTGGAAGCCATAAGCGTGTATGCAGAGGATCGGGTACAGGCCTGTGCAGGCCGCTTCAGTCCCTGGGTTTATATGAGCTTTAAAGGGCCTTGATAATTCTTCGTGTCCTCTATCCTCCTTTTACAGTCTTTCTGCCTCTTCTGTGGGGTGGGTGGGGGTGGGTGGAAGTGTTTCCCTGACTCTGAGGGGAGGGATTTAATGGAAACATCTCTTGAGGGTTGGGTGTTCCAAAGTCTCTCACTGAGCAAGGCACCCATCTATGAGTATAGCAGAATGTCATTAGGAGTAATCACACACACACACACACACACACACACACACACACACACACATTTAGATCACTGTTGTTTGGTTCTATTTTTACCCTGGGTCCCTTTGCTTTCTAATCTCAGGTTCTCTGTCACCCAAGGAGTGTATACAGATTCCGTATTGTGGAGTGGCCCCCAAGTCAAATCAATTATTCGTTGTTTACTTCCCCAAGTTTTGTGCTACCACTGCCCTAGCATGCCCTGCAAACAGGACCCCATCGTAGATAAAGGGTTTGCGGCTGATGTGGTGTTTATGTTTCTCTTTTGAGAACAGGGAACAAAACCTTCCATCTCGCACTGGCCAGGCAGAGGCCGGCTGGCTGATCTCTTGAGTTCGAGGCTAGGTCCATTCTCCACAGAGAGCTCAAGGTCTACATAGAGAGATCCTGACTCTAAAAACAAACAACAACAAAAAGAACAAAAATAAAACCCTCCGAGTGGATTTCAAGATCCCCGGAGCATCATGGTCTAAGGAGAGAAGTGTTGCCCGCGCTCTTCCTTGGCCCTCGCCATTCCCACACAGCTGAGCTGCTGTGTGGTTCGGGTTGTGCTGACCTCATGCTTCTCCCTCTGCCCCCAGCGCTAGCCCTGCACGGATTGCTTCATCCTAAGCCAGTCACGTGCAGAAGTGGGCATAACCATGCTGGCCTTCCTCTTTGAATGTGAGAACTAGGAAACAGACTCTCATACTAGAAGTCTTATCTTCACTTCACTTCTATACCCTCAAACGTGGGTGGGGGATGGGGGTAGGGGGTGGGGGTGTAAATCACTTCTGGGGATGAAGAGCTAAGGATGAAGAGCCGAGATGTCCAGAGGCAGCAGGCCTCTGAAATCGGGACTGCTTTACCAGAGGGAGCTCCCCATAGCGGTTGGTGTGAGGGACACTGAAGGAGAAGCGCCAGGCTTCACAGCTTTTAGGGCTAGAATTGGTTGTCCAAAGGAACGAGCCAAGACTTTGGCTCAGAGTTCACAAACTTGCCATGTGTGAATTTTTTGGGGTGTGTGTGTGTGTGTGTGTGTGTGTGTGTAGAGGCCAGAGGAGGTCTCACCGCCTGTCTTTCCCATCTGAAACCGGGTCTCTCTCTGAGCCTGGAGCCAGTGACTCTTAGCTCCCCTTCTGCGCTTGCCTTCCGGGCTTTTTACCTAGTCGATGTCTTCCCCACTCAGGCCCTCAAGCCTGCGCAGCAAGCCTTCTCCCACGGAGCTGTGGTCTCTCCCATCCGTCGTTTTTCCCCTCGTTTCTTTGATCGTTTTGAGACACAGTCTTACTATGTTGCCAGATTTGACCTGAACTCCAGATCGTCTTGCTTCAGCTTTTTCAGTGTTGGAGTTGCAAGAGCGAGACATACACCGTGCCCTTTGAGATCTACATTCTAATGCTTGAAAACACTCCCGAAGAGCCGGATATGGTGGCTCATGCCTGTTGCGATATAGCATCTAGGAAGCTAAGGCATGTCTGAAGCGCTCTAGCAGGTCTGAGCATGGCAAACATGGTGCTGGCAAGCCTTGCCTTCCCCCCTACCCTCTCCCTTGTAAGCCATACGTTATTTGCCTAAAGCTAGCCACCAACGTCTTTTCCCTTATTTGGACACTTTCTTATGCCAGACTCATTCCTAAGGCTGGTCACCAAGGCCTAGCTATCAAAACCTAGAAGTCTACCAATCAAAAGCCCCCATTGAGCTGCTATAATTAGGATGGTTAATCAAAATTAACCAACTCATCCTAACAGGGGGTTCCCCCTTAACCTTTATAAACTGCCATTTGCCCATGAGTCACTTCTGTCTCCTCTCTCTATCCAGAGACACACATCCCTGCTCCCCACTTTGTGCCTGTTTCCTTCTGTCTCTCAGCCTCTGTCTCCTGTCTTTGTCTCTATTCCTTGCCCTTTGTCCCTCTGGGGCAAAGAAATCTTTGTGCTGAGAACTTGGTGTTGGTGTATCCTGTCCTAAAAGTCAAGGTTAAGGCCAGCCTAGACCATGCAGCTAAGACCCTGTCCCAGAAAGAGTTAAAGATCGTAAGGTGTCTACATGGTTGTATTTGTCAGATAAAACAAAGAACATTGTTAGCTGTATACACGTCTGTTGTTTAACTTCCTATTATTTAATGTGTGTGTGTGTGTGTGTGTGTGTGCACACGCGCGCCAGTGTGCACATGCCGCATGCCTGGAGTGCCTGGGGCCGTCAGAGGACAGCTTGCAGAGTTGCTCCTCTCCTTCCAGCATGTGGATCCTGGAGTTGCTTGCTCCCTGGGTCTCAGGCTTGGCAGCAATCACCTTCACCTGCTGAGTGGTCTCACTGCTTCTGGCTGGTTTGATGTTGGTTTGAGACAAGATCTCATTCGGTAACACTGGCTACTGTTGAACTCACTGCTTAGACAAGGCCAGCCTCCAACCTGCAGTGACACTCCTGACCTTGCTTCCAGAATGCTGGGAAGACAGGTTTGGGCCACTATTCTCTCCCTGTTCTTTTGTTTGTTTGTTGTTTGTTTTTGTTGGGTTTGTTTGTTATTTTTTTGTTTTTTATTTTGTTGTTGTTGGTTTGAGACTGAGTTTCTCTGTATAACTCTGGCTGTCATGGAACTCACTCTGTAGTCCAGGCTGGCCTCTGCCTCACCAGTGTGGAGGATTAAAGGCATGTACCAACATGTCCAGCTCACTGCACCCTGTCATACTGGACATTTTTTTCTTGAGATAGATTATTCTGCAGCCCAAATTGGTCCCCAAACTTGTTGCATATGTAGCCAGGGCTGGTCTAGTTCTCCGGATTCTCCTGACTCCACCTCTCAGATACTGGGATTACAGATGTGTGCCGCCAAAGCAGGTTGTATTCATATTTAAAAAGCTACAACTCTGTATACTTGAAAACATCTACCTTCTAGTTATCTACCCACCTCTCATTTATCTATCCTATCTGTCATCGATTCACCTACCCTTTATTATCTTCTAGATATATCATTGGATAAATTGTTTTTCAGATGAGAATCTTAGTTTGTTGTGGTATGGGTTTGAGACAGCTCCCCCATCCCCACCCCACCTCTGCCTTTTTCTTTCTTTCTTTCTTTTTTTCTTTTCTTTTTTTGTTTGTTTGTTTTTGTTTTTCAAGACAGGGTTTCTCTGTGTAGCTCTGGCTGTCCTGGAACTCACTCTGTAGACCAGGCTGGCCTCAAATTCACAGAAATCTGCTTGTTGGAATTAAAGGCATGAACTACCACCATCCAACTGAGTTTGAGACTCTCTTGCAACAAGCACAGCCTGCCTCCCTCCCCCCCCCCCATNCCTCCCCTGCTCCGTGCTTGTACAGAAGCAACATAAATAGTGGAAAAAAAAAAACTCATTAAACTTTTCAAATTTTTGTCAAAGGAGCATCCATCAGGAAGATAGCTTTGTATCTTAAAGCACACCGGTAATTTAAGCTGGGAGTGGTAACCCACATCTTCCGTTCCAGTCTAAGGTGGAAGAGGGGGGAGACCCTTCAGTTGGAGGCCACACCCTCTCAAAAATATCCCCTACAAAACCCAACAAACCCACAGTAGAACAGGCGGTGCTGATGCCAGGAACACGATGCTCGGCTCCTGGACTTTCAAGACAGAAACACGGAGGAGCATCGTGTCCGTGGGAAGGCAGCCTATCTGAGTCAGAGTTACTGGGAAAGTAAGGGGCTCTCAGCAGAGAGCCAACGGTTCTTGCGGTTTGATTGGAAAGCTGCGACAGCAAAGGAAGGGATCAGAAGGAGGACTCCTGCATGGGCGTGGTCCGAAGAGCCCCTGCTGCGCTCCTTACCCACAGCACTGAAGGGAACTGCTTGTGAAGAGAAGCGAGATAATAGAATTTCGAAAGAAAGACCTCCATTACTGAACCCTTATCCCGCGTTTAGAAACTTTGGTCCCCGCTGCAGGCCCGTTTGGTAGAGGGTTTGGCTAGCTTACACAAAGCCCTGGGTTCTGTCCTCAGAACCACACAGACTGGGATTGGTGGTGCATACCTGTCACCCCAGTTCCTGAGAGGTATAAGAAGAGGTGGGTTACTCAGCAAATCTCATGCTCATCTCTGTCTCAAACAAACAAACAAACAAACAAAACCAAAATGAAAACAACAGGAAAAAAAACATGAGCTCTAAATCTAAAGTGCTTGGCTTTGTAACCATTTCCCTGAAAACGAGAATCTCCAAGTGTGCTGGCCCACCGCAGAGGCAGAGCTACTTATATGCAGCTGAAAATAGACTGGGTCACCTGACAGGACACGCCCTGCTGTGTAATCGCGAGCATTATCAAGTAATAGGTCACAGTTAAAGAACAAAACCTTTGTCAGTGCAAAACAGGTGTTCCTTTAAGGATTTAGAGAAATTGATTCGATGTGGTGAGATGGTCACACTCGCCCACGACTTTTTTTTTTTTTTTCCTTCTTTCTTTATGTCTGTCTCCAAATACGTTATTTTTCAAAACACCAGAGAAATGGGAAGGCTGTTAAGAGTTACAGACAGGCTTCAGGACGCCTATGCTTGCTGTGTTATTATCTGCATGCTCTGCGGTCCCCCTCCCAACAGAGTTTCTCAGTTTTCTGTCATTAGAAACTAGAAACTTCCCAGGACACTGGTCTTGGGTTCATATTGCACAGTTGGACAGAACAGAACAACTGTATGTGAAATGACACTGCGACAGTCATAGTGTTCTCTAGTTAGGCTAGAGATAGGCTCTAATTATGGATTCTTTTTCTTCTTTTTTCTTAAAAAATTATTTATTATATTTTATGTATATGAGTACACTGTAGCTGTCTTCAGACACACCAGAAGAGAGCATTGGAGTCCATTACAGATGGTTGTGAGCCACCATGTAGTTGCTGGGATTTGAACTCAGGACCTCTGGAAGAGCAGTCAGTGCTCTTAACCACTGAGACATCTCTCCAGCCATAATTATGGATTCTTGATCCCCATGCCTCAGTACAAGATTTCATGCTTGTACATCTAGGTCTTGTGCTGTAGTGTTCTGTAGCAATTTCCTACAAAGTGTAGAACTCTTTCCTGGAGGGGAGTCCTTAGGACTCAAGAAGTTGTTTCTGTTTTTTTTAAATTAATGGTTTATTTATTTTCACTTTATGTGCTTTGGTGTTTTGCCTACATGTATGTCTGTGTGAGGGTGTTGGATACCCTGGACCAGGAGTTACAGACAGGTGTGAGCTACCAATATGGGTGCTGGGAATTGAACCTGTGTCCTTTGGAAGAACAGCTAGTGGTCTTAACTGTTGAGCCCTCTCTCCAGCCTCAGGGACTCAGGAACTTCGAATGAGGATCCAAGGGAATTTAAATCCACAACTCATAAGTTTTAGGAAGTCCTGGAAATGAACTAGATTCACAAGCTTCTTCCCCACTGCCCAGATTGTATAAGTCCCCACTAGACTGCTGAAGAGAGAAGACACTGTCCTATCCAGCTGCCTGGAAGTAGTGCAGAGAGCTCCAGGATTTCAGTTTTCATGAACCGTCATCCATGCTGGGGTGTACCTTCAGTGACACAGATACCTTTGGGGTTTCTGTCATGCTTTCATATGGTCTTCCAGGGGTTGTGGCTTTGTCTATTTCCAATGTCCTATTTCTATTCAGGCATTTTTTGAGACAGGAGTTAGTTTTCCTTAGGCCATATGGGTAGGGCTAATGGTGAATCATAAGCTAGATATGATTCCTCCCCAGGACGCATAAATTAGCTCCTTGTGATGAGGAATCCACGGGGCAGGTAGACACCTTACTGGTTCTGCTCATGATGTGCTCAAAAATGACCAATCCTGATAGAGATTGCATCACCCCCCCCAACCCCCAAGATCTGTAAAACCCCACTGGGCAGGGCAACTTGTTGATGTCAGCATGCCTTCCCTGGAGCCCTTCCCAGTCTGAGTTCTTTCTTACTTTCTCATATGACGAATCCACACTTACTCTCATCCCTCTTTGCCAATGTTTCCTTATTTTGGGGGTGGGGTGTGTGGGAGAGAGACAAACTTAGAAGCCACTGGCTTTGATGGCTGCTGCGTTTCTGGTTCCCTAACTTCCTAGGTGAAGTTCACAAAAAGCAGAGAAATGCTTCATTGCACTTCAAGAGTGCACAGTCCACATTCTCTCTCTTTTTTCTTCTTCTTCTTCTTCTTCTTCTTCTTCTTCTTCTTCTTCTTCTTCTTCTTCTTCTTCTTCTTCTTCTTCTTCTTCTCCTTCTCCTTCCTCCTCCTCCTCCCCTCCTTCCTCCTTCTTTCTTCTCCTCCTCTCTTTTCCTTTCTCTCTTTCTTTTTCTTTTCTTTCTTTCTTTCTTTCTTTCTTTCTTTCTTTCTTTCTTTCTTTCTTTTTTCCTTCTTCCTTCCTTTCTTTTCTTTCTTTCTTTCTTTCTTTCTTTCTTTCTTTCTTTCTTTCTTTCTTTCTTTCTCTCTTTTATACAGGCTCTTGTTATGTAGTTCAAGCTGACCTAGAACCTACACTAACCCTCCTGCTGCAGTCCCATCTAAAGCACTTTAATTACAGGCATGTCATTAACTATTAAATTAAATAATTTACTGTGCCCAGGCCTCTCAGATACTTTGAAAATCACAGGGTTCCTGGATCCAGAGTCGCCCTTGTTTCTGTGTTGGAACCAGCCTGCTATTTTGTCCTGTGCTTTCTGATCCACGTTTTCTTATAAAAGGATATAAATGTATCAACTTTGATCCACCACGAAAATCACACGAGTGGATAATGTTCCTGGTGTGGAGCTCAGAGCCAGTGTCAATAAGATGCCATTCCAGACGGAGGTTAGACGGGAGCTTCCCTGCAGAACTGGGGAACACCTTGTCCTCTTAAGAAGATTACACTAAAAGGAAACCATTTGGAGGGAGGCGCCCGGGCAGGGTTGGATCTGAAGGGGGAAGTGGCAGTTTCCCTCTTGATGAGCCACCTGGGTTTCATTTGTCAGCTTTTAGTGATGAGCAAGCCATTTGTTTGCACCCTGCATTAACAGATTTCAGGCACAATATTTAAATGCCCCAATACTGTTTGTTGCATGTGTTTGATAAAGACTTAGGTCCTGGGGGGGATGGGGGAGGGGAAGTGATGCAGTGGGTAAAGATCCTGTTAACCTGCGTTCAACCCCTGGGAACAAGAAAGTTGGGAAGAGAACTGACTCCTGTAGTTTGTCTCTGACTTTAACATGTGCCTCATACGGTACTCCCCGCCCCTCTCCAAATAAATAAGTAAGGTGAGTTAGTAAATAAATAAATAGGAGAAAACCTTAAAACATTTTCAGCTCTTGATTTTCACAAAACAAACCCAATGAATTAAACAACAACGAAAGCAAACCAGAGACAGACTTTTCTAGTTCAGATCTGAGAAAGGCTAGATTTAGACAAGATAGCTTCCCAGTGGGGATTATTGCCTTTTTTTTTTTTTTTTTT
>NC_034604.1:60128056-60129822 GCF_900095145.1 Mus pahari
AACACATGTGCTACTTTCTGTTCACCTCTGATGCACCAGGTACTAAAACCCATAATTTTATTTCAGCTATTGTACAGAATACTCCTAACTTAGAAAGCAAGGCTAGTAATCTTAGAGAAACCCTGTAAAAAAAAAAAAAAAAAAAAAAAAAAAAATTTTCGCAGCTTCTCCCAAAGTCAAGATGCAAGTGTTGAACCTGAAGCTCTCTAGCTTCAAAGCTTTGCTACCTCAGTTCAACTGTCTCCAGTTGTGGGTCTGGGGAGAGGCCTCTGGACCACAGCCAGACTGCTTTGTTTTCTGCCCAGAGCCTCACTAAATGCAATAGAGTTTTACACCCCTGGGTGGAGAGTTGATTATTAAATTTAGCTGATATGTGAAAAAATACTGATAAGCGTATAGCATTCACATTCCTGCATCTCAGGGGCTTTCCACTCTCAGCAATAAAAGGGACCTAAGTAAATTGTCTCAGTCCACTCCAAGAATCCAGAGTGAGCCGGCCCCCTGGGGTAAAGTCCTCTTTCATTCCTGGGAGGGACTTGGTGATAAAGGAGGTTAGAATTCATTCTGAAAGATATACTGTCAACCAGCTGCCCAGCTACCCACTGAGACAGACAGACCCGCTGCAGTTATTTGTAGCGGGGGGGGGGGGGGGGGGGAAGAAACAGATTAGAAGAAAAGCAAGGTAAAGCAGCAATTTGTAGGCTCTGAGCTGTCCCTACCCTGTTGGTCTCATAGCACAAGGCCAGGGCAGAAGTTGGGAAGGAAGAGAGAGAACGTTAGCCTTCTGTTCGAAGCAAACATTCGTCATTGAAGAGGGCTGGGGGCGGGGGCGCAGGGAGCCACAGATGGCCGTATTATGAAATCTTATTTCACGAAGTTCACTTTTTTTAGTAAGGGATTCCCTGTCGTCAGATCACATATCAGCTCATTAGAATAGTACCTCCTTCCTGTGAAGAAAAGACTCCATGTTAAAGACAAAGCCAAACCGGCGCCCGGCTGATAAAATGGCCCCTTTATTCCCTTTGCCAGTTTTACTGGGAGTACACCAAACACGGCAGGTTTCAGAACATTAGTGAGTCAAGGCTAACATTTTAACTCTAAAGATGTCGTTTATACTAGAACATAATGAAGTCAGCCTAGGGACTGGAGAGAGGGCTCAGTGGTTAACTGCTGTTCCAAAAGACGCTGGTTCAAATCCCAGCACTCACATGGTGGTTCACATCTGTCAGCAACTCCAAGATCTGACACTCTCAGGTAGACATTCATGCAGACAAAATACCAAAGTCCATAATGGATATAAAATAATAAACATAAATACATTAAAAACAAGACAATAACAAAAAACCTAAAAAAAAAAAACCTAAAAAAAATAAACAAACAAACCAGAATTTCACCCTAATTCTTCACAGCTGACTTATTTCTGAACTGCCAGGGAACCCAGGACCTTCTACCCTGAGACCTGGAAAGTACCCAGCCACGACGAGAAGGTTTAAATGAACTCACACAAGGAAGTGGAACAGTAAAAAAAGCCACGTGTGTACATTCCTGCAACCCATACTATTTATAGAAGCAGATATCCAGTCTAATGAGCAGAGATCCCTGTTTTAAAATATGCTGTTATCATCCTCCTGCACAAATGATCTTACACTGAGAGAGGAATCTGGCCAAAAAGTATTACAGGGGCAAAGTTTAAAGCTACCTTGGTCAGCCAGGACTGGGTAGTGAGGCTGTTAAAAAAAAAAAAAAAAAAAAAAAAAAAAAAAAAA
>NC_034604.1:60130017-60140490 GCF_900095145.1 Mus pahari
CACAGAGAAACCCTGTCTTGGAAAAAAAGAAAAAAAAGAATATGTGTGCTTACACACACACACACACACACACACACACACACACACACACACAGATATATGTGTATCTATCTATCTATATATCTATATCTATATCTATATATATATATATCTCACTGGGACAATTTTGTCATATATATATATGCACATGTTTGCACAAATGTAGGCAATAGTTATCTGCCCTTATCTTTATGGCAACATTTAATAGTTTTATTTTTGAAGAATATAGAAAATTGATCCTGACTTGCTTGGAACTGTCCTGTGGTTAAACAGAAGATCCTATGATTTGGAAATATTGGCAGTCCCAGGCAAACTGGTTTTCACCCTTGTATAGTACCAACATGATTCTATATTCATCTATAGATTTCCTTTTTTTTTTTTTTTTTTTTGAGACAAAGCTTCATCCGGGCCATGGTACCCCAGATTCCATGCATAGATAAAGCTGGTCTTGAACTCCTAATCCTTCTTCCCCCACCTCTAGACTCCTAGGATTACAGCCATGAGCCACTATGCCCTATTTATCCACCTTACTGACTAAGCTACATCCCAGCCCTACCTAGGTATAGCAGCTTTAATTGGAAAGAACTCTACCTAAACAAACTACATTCCACTTCCCTCATCCCCCATTTTCAAGTCATTTGTGAGAAAAGGATCGTGGTTCTTAGCCGTGTCACTTTTACAAGGATCAGAAGGGACTGAAAGATTTTGTGGACGATAGGCTGTTGGCCAGGTCTGGCCCTCCAAATACTTCAGAGGATTACAAGAGCCTCTTGCAGTCACAGTTGTCCCTGGGTTTATTAAGTCCCTCCTGAGTGAAAAGATGAAGGAAGCAGCATCCTGCCTTACAGATGTCAGACAGATGAGCACAGATGAAAGGGCTGGAGATGGGCCAGAGCTTAGCTCCCAAACAAGAAAGTGGGTCATCATAAGCAAGATGTGAGTCAGGTTCGGTCCATTGTTCTTTTACTTCAAATAAACAAATGCTGTGTCTTCACTATCAGATTAAGTTGTTTTGCCCTTGAAATCATCAGTGACTCAAATCTTAACAAGCAAGCCTGCCAAATTATTATGGGGTTCATTTCTCCAAAGGCTTTCTTGGTTGACTTCCTCAAATGGTGTAATTCTTAATCAGCGTGACTCTTTTTTACAGTTGGTGTTCTTTTAAAGGTCACCACTGGTGTTATTGCGACACCCAAACCTTTCGTTTCTGCTCTGAGCACCGGCTTCTTCAAATGTATGTTAAGCGGTTAGCGTGTATCTCCATGTGCCACTGTCCTCTGGCAAGTTCCTCTTTTCCCTTGTTCTTAAAATGTCAGTTTCTGCTTTTTTTTTTTTTTAACCATGTTATCCAAGCACAGAGACCTCACGTGTTTCTTCTTGTTTGTTGTCGTTTAAATTTTTTTTGGGGGGGGCGGTGTTCGAGACAGGGTTTCTCTGTATGGTCCTGGCTGTCCTGGAACTCACTCTGTAGACCAGACTGGCCTCAAACTCAGAAATCTGCCTGCCTCTGCTTCTCAAGTGCTGGGATTAAAGGTGTGCGCCACCACTGCCCAGCTTTAATTTATTTTGTAACGTGGGCTCTAGGATCCAACTTCTAGCCTTGTAATATTGGCAAATTTTCCCCCAGGGAGCCACACCCCAAATCCTCTCCCATCCTCTTTAAGCTGATTTTCAATTTGTGCCTCCTCCATTCCCCTTTTTTTCCACTCCTTCCTTCTTTCTAGGATTTGCTTACCCTTTCAACCAGCTATAGCTTTCTTACTTTACTTTTGCTGTTCAAACCTTTGTTAAACTTCAAGGTCCTGGTTCACCAAATCCACCTTCTCTGAGACATTGTTGCCAAATGCTCAGCCTCAAAAAGACAGTTTTGTTTTGTTTTGTTTTTGTGTTTTTCAAGACAGGGTTTCTCTGTAGCGCTGGCTGTCCTGGAACTCACTCTGTAGACCAGGTTGGCCTCAAACTCAGAAATCTGCCTGCCTCTGCCTCCCAAGTGCTGGGATTACCAAGTGCTGGGATTAAAGGCTTACGCCATCACTGCCTGGCTAAGACAGTTTTGTCATAGAGCTGAGTGTGCAGCCTGAAACAGAGAGCTGATCAGAAAGATAATAAAGAAAGACAGAAGGAAAGAGAGGAAGGAATGAAATATGTGAGTGAAAAATAAATAAACTCTTTTAGGACCCCATGATGAATAGTTTTATGTCAGTTTGACACAAGCTGAAGTCATTTAAGAAAAGGGTGTCTTAGGGTTTTACTGCTGTGATGCCATGACCAAGGCAACTCTTATAAGGACACCATTTAATTGAACCTGACTTATAGGTTCAGAGGTTCAGTCCATTATCATCAAGGCAGAGCACAGCAGTATCCAGGCAGGCATGATACAGGAGGAGCTGAGAGTGCTGCATCTTCATCTGAAGGCCACTAGGAAAAGGCTGGCTTCCAGGTAGCTAGGATGAGGGTACTAAAGCCCACGCCACAGGGACATACCTATTCCAACAAGGCTACATCTCCTAATAGTGCCATTCCCTGAGCCAAGCATATACAAACCATCACAGAGGGAATCTCAATTAAAGTAGCTCCATGAGATCAGGTTTCGGGCAGGCATGTGAGACATTTTAATTAGTAATTGATGGGATGGGGGTGGGGCAGTTCAATATAGATGGTGCTATCCCTGGTCTGGTAGTCCTGGGCTCTGTAAGAAAGCAGGATGAGCAAGCAGTGAGGAGCAAGCCAGTAAGCAGCATCCTTCCATGGTCTCTATATCAACTCCTGTCTCTAGGGTCCTACCTTGCTCGAGTTCCTATCTTGATTTCCTGCCCCCTCTTCTTCTTCTTTTTAAGATTTGTATATTTTTATTTTGATATATGTAAGTATTTTGCTTGCATGAAATGTATGTATACCGTGTGCATTTCTGATGTTCACAGAAGTTAGAAGATCTCTTGAAACTAGAGTTACAAATAGTTGCTAATTATCAAGTAGGTGTTGGAAACTGAAGGGTCTTCTCCAAGAGCAGCAAATACTTGTAACAATTGAGTCATTTCTCTACCTGTTCACATAATTTTTTCAGGATGGGCCTCTCACTACCCGGGGCTTATCAATTGGGCTAGGTGGGCTGGTTAGGGAGTCGCAGAAATCTACCTGTCTTCTTTTCTCCAGCATGGCTTTTGAAAATTATACGTGGCTTCTGGTTCTGTTTTCTGATTCACCACAACATAAACTGTTGTCACTAATAAAGCTGTTTCCTGCTACAATGGACTGGAACCCAGTGAAACCATGCGAGGAAAAAAAAAGTCCTTCTTTAAGATGTTCTTGTTAGAATTTTGGTCACAGTGATGCAAATGTAATATAGATATTGTCTCGGTTGCTTTTCTATTTTTGTGATAAGACTTTGTGACCAAGGTAACTTAAAGAAGACAGGGTTTATGCAGATTTTACAGTTTCAGAAGTTAAGTGCACAGCAATCATGGTGGAAAACATGTCAGAAGGCGGGCAGGCAAGGTGCTAGAGCAGTAGCTGAGAGCTTACATCTTTTTTTTTTTTTTTTTTAAAGATTTATTTATTTTTATGTATGTGAGTATACTGTAGCTTTCTTCAGACACACCAGAAAAGGGCATTGGATCTCATTACAGATGGTTGTGAGCCACCATGTGGTTGCTTGGAATTGAACTCAGGATCTCTGAAAGAGCAGTCAGTGCTCTTAACCAGATGAGCCATCTCTTCAGCACCTGAGAGCATACACCTTGATCCCACAAGTACAGGCAGACAGAAAGATTGGGGATGCCATGGAATTTTGCAGTCTCAAACCAATGCCCAATGACACACCTCTTTCAAGGTCACATGTCCTCATCCTTCCCAAACAGTTCTACTGACTGCAGACTAAGCATTCAAATATATGAGTCTCTGGAGACCATGCTCATTCAAACTATCACAGATAATAAAGAAGAAGTAAAGCTGGTTGAGTTAAAAACAAAAAATTATGTATGTGTGTATGTGTGTATGTGTGTATCTGTCTCTGGATGTGTGCATGTGTGTGTGCAGGTGCACTTAGAAGCCAGAAGAGGGCATCAGATCCCCTGGAATTAGAGGTGGTTGTAAACTGTCTGACGTGGGTACTGGGGTAAACGTGGGTCCTCTACAAGAGCAGGATAGGCTCCTAAACACTAAGCCATCTCTCTAGCCTCAAGCTGGCTGACTTTTGCTCACTATGTCTATGAGCAAAAACATTCAGGGAGACATGCCTCCCAGAAAACACAGATGTAGAGTTGTGAAGCACAGGAGAAGACCTAATCACAAATTTGAGAATACTGTGTAACAGTTTCTTTGGAGATTGAAACATTCTACCCCGAAAGGCAACTCCTTAAGCTTTCAGGAGTAAACAGCTCAAAGGAGCTTCAGGAAATTCCTGAAACTGACCAGATTTGCTTGGCCCCTCCATACCAGAGAAAGCAATGAAAACTGAGAGTTCCTTTCAGATAAAGTGAAGCTGAGATGCGAAGAAGAGTCAGACAAGCAAAGGTGCAAAGAGGACTCTAGGAAGAGAAGCAGAAGCCTGAGCTGAGCTGTCTGGAAGAGGTTTAGACTAACCTGAGGCACCTGAAAAAGGCACTCTCCACCCTGTTGAGCTGCCTGCAGGCTATGTGGTGTGCTCTTCCCAACTTCATGAGTTGTTACCCATCCTAGGGTGGGGTGTGGTGATGCAGCTATCTTTGAGTCATTTCTGTTCCTGGAAGTAACCTTCACCCATATTCCTATAAGTAACCCCAATAAAACTCATTGGTTCACCAAGTTGGACTTTGGTGGTATTTATACTTTGGTGGGTGATGGGTTCCCTATCTGAATTAATAAATGTGTGTGATGTGTCTCCCCAGGAAAATTTTATCACACAACAGAGAATCATATAGTATCATTGGTAATCACATCTAGAAGAATTGAAGAGAAAACAAAGTAAAAATAAATAAATAAATAAATAAATAAAATAAATAGAATAAAAAGGACCACATAAGGCTTGAGGATATAGAACAAGAGAGGGACAGTTGTAGAAAAGACGGAGAGGAACAAACAGAAACGGTCCAGATTGTATCTGTCATGCTCTAAGTCAAATGAGGGGAGATCAACAGGAGGAAGGGCAACAGGAAAATCTATTCTGGTAAGTGCTAAATGCCTTGGAAACCATTCATTCATTCATTCATTCATTCACTCACTCACTAATGCATGTACAGAAGTCTTCATTCATGATTTTCTTCAAGCTAGGCACTGAGATAGTCATGGGCCATGATCAAGATGGACACTTCTCCTGCTCCTAGAAAGGTTACAATCCATTTGAGCACTGGGACACAAGACACAGTTGTAGTACCCAGAGGAAGTGCAGTGACATTAGTGAAAATGTCAGGGGAAAAAGTATTCAAGTAGAGTCTTCCAGAGAAGCAGAGTTGGGGGCAACATTAGAACTATCAAGAAGTCTTTCCACCAACCCAGGTTGGCACAGTGGAGATGCCCAGGTTTGTCCCATAGCTTCTGCACCCAGGATGCTGCTTAGACAAATGGAACAACTAGGAGGTATAGTGGGTTTTTGTTGTTTGATACAGGCTCCCAGTAAATGTATCTCTGGCTAGTCTGAATGTAAAACTGCCCTTGAACTCACAGAGATCCACCTGGCTGTGTCTCCTGAGTGTTGGGATTAAAGGTGTGAACCACCTCACAGCCTAGCAAGGTGTACTTGTTTCTTAAGACAGCTACAGAAAGTACTGTACCAAGTAGCTTAAAGCAACAGGAAATTATCCTCTCATAGATCAAGGTGTCATTGGGACCATGTTCCCTCTGAAGACTGTAGGGGAAAAAATGGTTCCTTGTGCCTCTCTTCCAGGTGTCTCGCTGTCATGACTAATAGCCCTTGGCTCACAGATGTATCTTATCATTTCAGTCTGTTTTCCATCATCATATATCCAACTCTTCTTTGAATCTATTTCTTACAAGAGTACCTACCATTCATGCTGGATTTAGGATCCATCCCAATGACCTCCTGTTAATTTGTTTATATCTGCAGAGATCTTATTTCCCATTAATTTTACATTCCTAAGTTTTAGAATTTTGATTTATCTTTTGGGGGATATAATTAAACCCACGTGTGTTAGTTAAGGTTTTATGGCTGTGAACAGACACCATGACCAAGGCAACATTCAATTGGGGCTGGCTTACAGGTTCAGTCAGAGGTTCAGTCCATTATCATTAAGGCAGGAACATAGCAGAATCCAGATAGTCATGGTGCAGGAGGAGCTGAGGGTTCTACATCTTCATCTGAAGGCTGCCAGCAGAATACTGACTTCCAGGCAGCTAGGACGAAGGTCTTAAGGCCCATACCCACAGTGACACACCTACTCCAACAAGGCCACACCTACTCCAACAGGACCATAACTTCTAATAGTGCCACTCCCTAGACAGAGCATATATAAACTGTCATACCACCATATTTTTAGGGCAATTAACAAGCTCACTAAAGACAATTTCATCAGGCTTATGAATTTTAGTAGTATTAGGTGGTTTATCTGAGAAATACCTTTAACAATATGTTGGTGAGATAAATGGTAATTGTTTCCTTTCTTGTTATTTTTGGTAAGACAAAAGTATTTCTGTCTGGCGTTCACAGTAAGAAAGGAGAGAGAATATTGGGCAGTGTCCTGGTTGGTTTGGTATGTTTGTTTGTTTGTTTGTTATTGTTTCTTTGTCTTTTGTGAACTTTCACAAGCTGGAGTCACCTGGAAAGAAGGGCCTTGATTAAGGAATTGCCTCTATCAGACTGGCCTGTGTGCAAGTCTGTGGGTATACTTTCTTGATTGATGTGGGAGGACCCAGCCCCAGCCCACTGTCCTGAAATATGTAAGAAAGCAAACTGAGCAGGCTTTGAAAGCAAACTAGTGAGCAGCTTTCCTGTGTGGTCCTCACTTCAGTTTCTGCCTCCAGGTTCCTGCTTCAGGTTCCTGCTCTGCCTTCCCTTCATGATGGACTCTAACAGAGATGCTCAAGGTTAAGTTAACCCTTTCCTTCCCAGGATGCTTTTGGTCGTAGAGCTTATCCCAGCAATGGAAAGTGAGCTTGGGTGACCAAGCTCTGGCTGTCTCGTGCTCCCTGTTGAAGCTGAGCTGAAACTCCCAAACTGCTCCCAGCTTCACTTGTGTCGTCTGCCCGAAGAGGAGAGTGAGCGCAGTGCTGGATGACGTGACACATGCTTGCAATCCCAGCACGTGGAAGACGGAAGCATGAAGGTCAGGAGTTCAAGGCCAACTTGAATGATATGAGGAGTTTTAGACTAGCCTGGATGGGATGAATGAAAACTGTCAGGGAAGGAAAACAAAACACAGGAAAAAAGGCTGAGTAGATAAAATAATCTTGGGTTTTCCCTGAAGTTATGTATGAATCATTTTCCCTGCAGAAAGGGTTCCTACTTTTTTTATTTTTAATTAAGCAATTAATTAAGTAATTAATTAATTTTTTGGTTCTTTTTAAAGACTTGTTTATTTGTTTTATGTATATGAGTACACTGTATCTGTTTTCAGACACACCAGAAGAGGGCATCAGATCCTATTACAGATTATTATGAGCCACCAAGTGGTTGCTTGGAATTGAACTCAGGGCCTCGTGGAAGAGCAGTCAGTGCTCTTAACCACTGAGCCATTTCTCCAGCTCTTGTTTTTGTTGTTCAAGACAAGGTTTATTTGTGTAGCCTTGGCTGTATTAGAACTTATTCTGCAGATCAGGCTAACCTTGAACTCACCGAAATCCTCCTGCCTTTGACTCCCAAGTGCTGGGATTAAAGGCATGTGCTACCACTGTTCAGCTAATTTTTTTTTATTATTATTTTTAACTTATGTGTAGATGTGTCTGAATGTGGGCACATGCACATTAGTGGAGGTGCCCTCCAAGGCCAGAGGCATCCTGAGTTACAGACCAGTGTGAGCTGCCTGCCTAGGTTCAGGGAATGAACTCAGGCCTTGTGAAGAGCAAGGAGTGCTGTTAGCCACAGAGCTACTCCGGTTTGCATCGCTGAAGGAGTCTGTGAGTCAATTATGGGTAAGAGCCGTTGCGCTGGATTTCCAACATGTTGCTGCACATGGAAATGAGCAAACTTAACTGCTCCATCCAACCCCAGAGGTTCTTCGTCTAGTGGTTTGATTCAGAGCCTTGGTATTTTTATGTTTCCAAGAAATCATGGTGTGTGGCTGCTAGGAACCCTAACATCAAAGGATTCCTGCATCTCCCCCACCCCACTGAGCACTAAAGTTCAAATCCTGATGTCCTCTGCCCTTATAACAGATAGGATACATCCATCAAACCAGTCACTAGTGTCCTAGTGGGGATGATATGTGTAGACCATGAGAGTTATGATTTAGGAGTTTCTAGTAGGTATATATGGTATATATTGACCTTCTTGTGGGCTTTGGGTAGACTCCCCATCCCCCCACCTCCCACTGGGTTAGGAGGCTGGCTTCTGAAGAGTTAACAGGAAGAGTCATCAACAGAAGAAGACCCTGAGTAGTTTCCAGTGTCTTTTAAGGGAAAGGCAAGAAGGGGCAAGCCCCTCTGGTGAGTGTATCGGTGTCACAGGCAAAGAAGGTGCCAATGAGTAGGGTGAGAACGGAGTCATGTACTGAGTCAGGAGCATGAGCTAGCTCATGACTGCCTGGAAGGGTGGGGGCTGCTCTGATAATGTTCAGTATTTTATTGTTTATTTATTTATAGTTGTATTACATATATTTTATTCATTGATTTTGTGTGTGTGTGTGTATGTGCTCATATCCGCCTATGCGTCATGTTGGGGTCAGAGGACAGCATTCAGAACTCAGCTCTTCTTCTTCTTCTTCTTCTTCTTCTTCTTCTTCTTCTTCTTCTTCTTCTTCTTCTTCTTCTTCTTCTTCTTCTTCTTCTTCTCCTCATGTAGGTTTGAAGAATTGAACTCATGTGGGCATCCTTGGCAGCCAATGCTTTACCTACTGAATCATCTGGCCAGACCTAATTTTTATTTTTAAATGTGACAATGAAGGGAATCTAGCAAAGGTGGTGGTGGTGGGGGAATCTGAAAAAAATGTTTTAGTTTCTTTATATCAGACTTAGAAATAGAGTGTAAGTAATCAGCTAACATTTTTCCTTAACTACCCACAGAATAACAAGAAGACTAGACTCCCCTTTATGCACCACTCTAGCACTAACACACGCACAAGCCAATGCTGGCAGGATGGCAGACGAGACGAACGTAGGCAGGCAAGACAGACATGTGCAGCTGGGGAGACTGATGCCTCTGCTTGCCTTCATATCTCTACACACAGGACAGCTAGATACGGGTGTGCTGGGTATACGGTTAGGGGCATGGCCCTGTGGAACTTAAAATTACCCTGAGGGCAGCTGTGCTGATTCAGCTCCTGCTCCTCTGCCAACATAGCAGCCTGCAGGGTGGGGACCACAGCAGTGAAAAAGTCTCTCCGAGGAGAGGCATCCCCAGTGGCTCTATTTGAAGTTCCAGGCTCCTCTAACCTATAGCAGCCAAAGCATAGGCTGATTCGCCTGGCCTTTCTGCTTTCTGGTTACTTGATGAACCAGGTGCTCCTGGATTAAGTGCTGTGTAAAAGTAATTTCACGGATTCCCTCTCACAACTCTGAGGACTAAATGGGATTATCTCCATTTCCGCCTTGATACCCCCTCCCTTTTGTGGGGCTAAAGATGGAGCTCTGGTCTCCTGAACACGTCAACAAGCTCTATACCACTGAACCACCCTACCCCCTTTCTCTTTGTAACACTAAGCGAGATTGAAGAGCAGAAAGCGTGCTCCAAGTCAGAGGACTAAAGGGTCAGGACAGAACTGTAATGGGACCAATTCCAAAGCCTATGTTCTCATGCTCACAAAACAGCTCCTGTGAGGCTTTCAGACGGTGACCATTTGATCCTGGTGGCCTACGGGGTGCTCTGCTGTGCCTGATAGAGAACATGTAGCTGAAATACATGGCTGATGCTATCTAGGGGTCAAGAGCCTCAGCCATTCCCCAGGTAAGCTGGGAAATGTTCACAGCACCTAGCTCTCCCTGGTGAGCGCTATGACCTGGCGTATCATTTTATTTGTAGCTATGAAACAGAAATAACAAGATTATTATTACCATAGAAGAGAGAATGGAGACCATGTCTTGAAAAGTCCCACGTGCAACTTCACTCATCTTTCAATATGGATTTTAGGAGAACAGACTGATTCAAATCAGAGGGCTCAGGCCAACTTCAGATGTTCTGGGGGATCCACAATACCTTTTTTCCTTCCTTCTTTCCTTCTTTCCTTCTTTCCTTCTTTCCTTCTTTCCTTCTTTCCTTCTTTCCTTCTTTCCTTCCTTCCTTCCTTCCTTCCTTCCTTCCTTCCTTCCTTCCTTCCTTCCTTCCTTCCTTCCTTCCCTTCTTCTTTCCTT
>NC_034604.1:60140570-60145617 GCF_900095145.1 Mus pahari
TCTTCTTCTTCTTTTTTTTTGGTTTTGTTGAGACAAGGTTTCTCTGTGTAGCCCTGGCTGTCCTGGAACTCACTTTGTAGACCAGGCTGGCCTGGAACTCAGAAATCCTCCTGCCTCTACCTCCTGAGTGCTGGGATTAAAGGCGTGTGCCACCATGCCCAGCTCCTCCTTCCTCTTCTTACTCTTCTTCCCCCTTTTCACCTTTCTTTCTTTCTTTCTTTCTTTCTTTCTTTCTTTCTTTCTTTCTTTCTTTCTTTCTTTCTTTCTTTCTTTCTTTTCTCCCTAATCTCACATAGCCCAGGCTGGCCTCAAACTCTCTCCGAGTCTGAGGGTGATTTTGAACTCCTCATCCTTTTGTTCCTACCTTTCAAGTGCTGGTAATTCTTTTTTATTCCCTCCCTCCTGTCTCTACTCCCTTCCCAGATCTCTCCTTGTCCCCCTTCCTCTCCTTTCCTTTCTCCTCTCTTTGTCCCCCTCCCCCTTGCTTCCCAGATGTCACTATATATAGCTCAAGATGGCCTCCTAGATGCTGAGATTCGAGGTGTGCCTACCATGCCTGTCTGGTACCACTTTCCTCTGAGTCTCGAACTTTCCTGGCTTATGTGCAAGTTCTAGCAGCTGCATATATTCCAAGTGTGGACAGAATATTCCTCCTATCAATTCCACTCAGAGCTCCCTTAACCAAGTTGACCAAGCCTCCTGTCTAATGACTCTGCCCAAGTACTGATAACTGGGTATCATTTTAATGCTTTAACTGTACTCCAAGGTTATTGGGTATGGCCCAGTGATAGAGTGCATGCTTACGTGCACCAGGCCTTAAGTTCAATCCCCAATACCACCAAATCAAGCAACAATCCAATAAAAGAATGCCAAGGTTAACATTTGTCTAGTTCAACCTTCTGTAAACAGGGATGCAGGACAGTTAGGGCTGGCTAATGTTTATTGATGTGCTCTATTTCTTTCTGTCATTTTAAACATTTAATTTTATTTATTGCTGTTGTGCATATGACGATGGTGATATGGAGGGAGGGCGCATGCGTGCCACAGCACTGGTGTGAAGGACAGGGGACCTCTTTGTAGAGTTGGTCCTCTCCTTTCATCTTTACATGGGTTTTGTGGGTGAAACTCAGGTCATCAGGATTGTCAAGCTTGTGTGTTTCTTTACCCAATGAGCCATCTCACTGGTCTTCCATATTCTCTCTCTATATATATCCTTTTCTTTTCCTTTTTATTTAAACATTTATTTATTTTATTTTATATATATGGGTACACTGTCACTCTCTTCAGACACACTCAGAAGAGGGCACAGATCCCGTTACAGATGGTTGTAAGCGAAATTGTGGTTGCTGGGGATTGAACTCAGGACCTCTGGAAGAGCAGTTCATGCTCTTAACTGCTGAGTCATCTCTCTAGTTCCCTTCTCTCTTTTTCTTAAGGAAAAAAAAAAATCTCACTTTCTGGCCTCAGACTCTTGATGATTCTGTTGCCTCAGCCTCCCAAATGTCAGAATTACAGGCAAGTTCTACCATGCCCATCATGTTCTATATTTCCTTGTAATCTGAATGGGAAACTCCCTATTCATAGCTGTAGGTCTGACCTCAACATTCCAGATGACATGTGCCTTTGGAATAACACCAAAGGTGACCATGTTGTTTATAAGGGGAAGCCAGCAACTGTCTAGTAACTCTTGAGCCTTGCCTGTCTCTAAGGGAGTTTCCTTTAGCTCGATCACATGCAGCCCCTGTGTGGCCTGCAGTATGACCACATTAGCCTGCTTATTGTTTTTTTGGGGTTTTTTTGGCTTGGGATTCCCACAGGGGACAGCTTGATTGTGACTGTCCATGTCGTCTTAGCTAACATGAAGGCTTTTCTTTTTATTGTTCTTCTTCAACCTAACCATAAAATGAGGGTGACACTCTTCCAGCCGGTTATCTCGACAGTGATACCTTTGCTGGGCTTAGGTGTGTGTGATGGTCCCACTAATTCTACACACCGTCTGCCGCTGGCTGGACAAAAACCAACCTCCAGGGAAAAATGTCCTTGCCAAGTCAGAGACTCATTCGATTTCTTTTGAATTTCAAAAGCCAACAGCTGGTGTTAAGATTCAAAAGATTGGAGAGAATTGGAGGTCAAATGGTGTTAATTTCCCCACCACTGAAGATGAGATGAATCTTCCAAGATCAAAAGGACTCCAGCGGGAGGGGGGTTGGGGGGGAAGTTCGATGACTCTGGGGACAAGCAGGCCAGGGATTTCAGCTGAGGCCAACATTATCACTCCCAGTGCCAGGGAGCCTCCAGGAAGCTTTCATAGACTGCAGGCTCTGTTCAGGTCCTCTATAGGATGTTGTCTGTGCTCCATGCTTGCCTGCAACCCAGGGCTGTCCTCAGCATCTTGCTTCTCACTGTGGGAGACTCCTTGTCACTACTGTAGCCTAAGCTGTGTTAAAGCGCCTCTCTATTCCCTCTGGCTCTTCCATCAAAACCCCAGGTTATACCAAGTGCTGGCAGGCCTCTGCCAGAACTTATAAGTAGATAGCTCATAAGGCTGCCATGTCACGGGGCTTCATTGATTTTTTTTTTTTTCTGAACGATTGCAAATCTGCTTGTTGGAGGCATTCATTCGATCATCATTCCAAACCCACAGTAGAATAAAAGCTACTTATGATACTTAAAGAAAATGTAGCACCCAGGTATGCTGGCTGGAACATCTGTAATCTCAGCCTGGTGGAGGCTGAAGAGAGAGGATCAGAGTTTGAAGCTAGCCTGGGCTGCTCAGAGAGTTCCAGGTCAGCCTGGGTGTCCCAGTAAGACCTTGTCTCAAACAAACAAACAAACAAAAAATAAATTAAAACAACAACAACAACAAAAAAACCTCTAAAAGAAATTTAAAAAGCAAAACAAAAACAAGCAAAAAAACAAAACTCCATACATCTTGGTTCTAATACTTCATATTTACTTAGTATTAATCCACATGTCAATCCATTACAGAACTAATCAGTTCTGTAATGTGTAGGGCCAGTTTTACCAAAATCATTTTATTGATTGATTGATATGTGCGTGCACAACAGAAGAGGGCATTGGATCCCATTACAGATGGTTGTGAGCCACCACGTGGTTGCTGGGAATTGAACTCAGGACCTCTGGAAGAGCATCCCGAGCTCTTAACCGCTGAGCCCTCTTTTCAGCCCTCATCAAGCATTTCTTATCTGGTACCCTTCTCTCATCTCTGAAGAGATGAGAATACTACCTGTACTGTGAGAATACTATGTCTATAATAAAGTCTGGTTTAACACACGTATTAGTCACTCTACGATTATTGTCACTAAATACCATGACCAAAGGCAACTTAAGGAAGAACTTATTTGTGCTCATGGCTCCCGAGAGCTGGGTGTTTGTAACTGGGGAGTACAAAGCAGAGAGACTACATCGTCAACCGCGAGCGGGAAGCAGGGAGAGCCAACTGGAGGTGGGTCAAGGCTGCAAGCTCTCAAATCTGGCCCCAGCGCTGTGTTCCCTCCATCAAGGACCCCAAAAGGGCATCGCCAGCTGGGGGCCAAGGGTTTACGTGTCTCCCACAAACTCGTATGTTAATTCTTCTCTGCCGTGTTTCAGAACCTGAATATTTTCTTCAAAGATAGGGTTAAAGCCAGGCATGGTGCCTTGAGTCTATAACGTTAGCACTAGGAAAGCTGAGGCAGGAGGATTGCTACCAGTTGAAGTAGGAAGCTGACACAGGAGGATCAGAAGTACAAGGTCTTCCCCCAGCTATCCGTGAGGTTCTGCTTACAAAGAGATGATGGGAGGGAGCTCTCCACCTACCAACCTTCAGGATCTGCACCTGCATGGTGTGTTCCTCAGACTCCCTGTTCATCATCTTGTGACCAGTGCAGACATGGCGAGTGTTCAGGTATGAATTATTCAGGTTGTTAAGGTATATTTTAAGCTCTATGGTACAGGTGGTATGTATCACAATGAAAGATTATTAAAAATAATAATTAAACTAAATACAACCACACTTTAGTATCGCAAAAGTTGTGGCAGAATAGATGGGCTAGCTCCCTTCCTGTCTGTAGTGTCCAACCCTACTGAGGTAGGACTAATGGGGAGGGGGATTCAATTCTCTCTCTCTCTCTCTCTCTCTCTCTCTCTCTCTCTCTCTCTCTCTCTCTCTTTCTCTCTCTTTTCCTCCTCTCCTTCCCTCTCCTCCCCTCCTCCTCTTCCTCCCCCTTCTCCCTCTACCTCTCCTCCTCTTCCTCTTCCTCCTCTTCTTGACATGACTGGTGCTTACTAGTTTTATATCACCTTAATATAAGTCAGCAACTTCTGAAAGAAGGGAACCTCCATTGAGAAAACATCTCCATAAGATCTGGCTGTAAGGCATTTTCTTACTTAGTGATCGATGAAGGAGCGCCCAGCTCATTGTGAGTGGTGACATCCTTGGGCAGGTGATCCTGAGTTCAATAAGAAAAGTAGGCATGCCAGGTGGTGGTGTTGTGTACCTTTAATCCCAGCACTCAAGAGGCAGAGGCAGTTGGATCTCTGTGAGTTCAAGACTAGCCTGGTCTCAAAACCAAACCAAACCAAACCAAACCAAACCAAACCAAAAAGCCCAACCAACCAAAACCAAAACAAAAAACTTCGGAACAAATAAACTACGAGAAATCAGTAGTTGTTGACTAAAAACTTCTTTTCATATTCTTATGTTTTATTTGGGGCCTAACATACCTGCCAGGGGAATGGAAGGCTCTTGGGATCTGAACTGTGGTTTGCACTGATACATGATACTACTGCTTTCACTGAGTCCCATTCAGAAATACATTATTGGGGGAACAAAATGCTGCGGTACCAAGGGCAAAGGCTGTTACAAATCTGTCCCATGTTTACTGGGCACGCTTCTTCACCCCTCTGCGGCTTGGTTTTCCCATTCATGAACTGATCTCATAGGGTTGCTGTACTGGATAGCTTTGTGTCAACTTGACACAGCTGGAGTTATCACAGAGAAAGGAGCCTCAGTTGGGGAAATGTCTCCATGAGATCCAGCTGTAAG
>NC_034604.1:60146729-60167382 GCF_900095145.1 Mus pahari
CTGCTTGAGTTCCAGTCCTGCATCCTTTGGTGATCAAAAGCAGTATGGAAATGTAAGCCAAATAAACCCTTTCCTCCCCAACTTGCTTCTTGGTCATGATGTTTGTGCAGGAATAGAAACCCTGACTAAGAGGTTTTATCATCTCCCAAGAACACACATCTGCTCATGCCTCTCTCTTCCACTGCCATATTTCCCAGGAAGGGCAAAAGTTATCAATGTGAAGGAAGCTAGTATTTTAATAAAAAGAGGGAAAGGGGACATGAGAAACTTTTTGTTTTGTTTGTTTTCTATCAAAGATAGTCAGCTCAAGGGGTCAATATTCCATAAATCTCCCTACACCTGATAAAACTTATGCAAAGGACTTCAAACCTTGTGTGTATGTGCACACGTGTGCGTGTACCTTTCAAGACAGGTTTTCTCTGCGTAGCCTTGGCTGTACTAGAACTTTGTAGACCAGGCTGGCCTTGAACTCAGAGATCCACCTGCCTCTGTCTCCTGAGTGCTGGGATAAAGATGTGTGCCACCACAGCCCAGCTTGAACCCAAACCTTTTCATCTCCCCAAGCTGGTAAACCTTTTTGTTTATGCAAAGGCCCTTTCTCCTTTCCTTTGATCAGTTTTGTAAATAAGCCAGTAGGAGTAGACTATGAGATGAACCTCAGCCAGTAAGGTATAGCCAAGTCCCCCCTCCCATTAGGGATAAAAGGCAAAGGCCATCTTGGCCATGGGTTTTGCTGCTAACCTCATTCTGGTCATGGTTTACCTTTTTTTTTTTTTTTTTTAAAATTTTTTGTTACTTTCACTTGGTATGTTTCGTTGTACAACACCAAGAATATCTATCTATCTATCTATCTATCTATCTATCTATCTATCTATCTATCTATTAATAGGGGACAGTTGCACAAGAGGTAGAAATGAGAAAATGAACTCTTATTTTGAAGAGTCTTAAGTCCAGGCATGCCTCCTAGCAGGTGCCACAGAACACTTCCTTCAGGGAAGACTCACTCACAGCTCACCAACACTACAAGTGCCGCTGTCCGTTAGTTAGTCTGCCACACTTTAAACCTGACTAGCAGGAAAGACTGGATGCCTTACCGAAGTTCTATTCTAAGCAAGAGTGTTGTTGGTTTTTTGTTGTTGTTGTTGTTGTTGTTGTTGTTGTTGTTGTTGTTTTGTTTTTTAAACCAGAGAAAGGAAACTGTACTTGACCAGAAAGACTAAGCTTACATGCCGATAAGTCTGGAAGTTGAGGCTAAGCCTTGACCATGTGGGAGTGTCCTATGACCTCTAGTCTAGGGCTATGTCAGAGTAAAGTGAACGTGGGGTGTTATCAAATTTGGGCAAGAAGTCAAGTTTAGCTATCTGTCCTCTAGAAGCTTGCTGAATCAGCCAAATTGTGAAGAGGTCCGGCGATCCCCCTCCAGTTCATCTTCAAGGTCCTGAAGTGAGACTGAAGTTTAAATGGAAAGCCAGGGCTATACACATCTAAGCAGTCTGGATCAAGCTGTGGTCCTGCCAACCGACCACTGACCCATCTTTGTTGGGGGGGGGTGGAGTTGGGGAGGGTACAGTCTTCTCATCCTCTTTTCAGGGACAAACACCCTATCTGGATGGCACCTTTTCTTTCTCCTTGCTTGAGATTCCTGGAGAAATTCCCTTTGTGTGTATGTGTGTGTGTATGTGTGTGTGGGGGGGAGCCATTGTTTCCACAGCCTGATAGATGGAGAGATAAAAATTTAGAACATCTATGTTTCTGCCAAGCTGGTCACAGTGGGAGGTGACTGAGATCCTGGCAGAAGAAGACACAGAAGGATTTCTGGCACGATGTAGCCTACAGATCCAGTAGATGGAAAACTGAAAACCACGTGGCCCCTGCCAACCTTTGCTTGCCCTGCGCGCACACAGGAAGGGTTCGTTCCTTAGGGCTGTGTCCCTTCTCCTCCATTCCTTGCTTCTAACTGGCTACAATGCTTAGAGTTACCAGGCCTACCCCCATCCATGTTTGATGCCTTGCTGGGGTGCCAGGCTTGTTCTAAGGGGATCAGTTCAGAAGCATGCAAAACCTAACCACAAGGCACATATGCACTGGGCAATGGTGGTGCTTGCATTTAATCCCAGCACTTGGGAGGCAGAGGCAGGTGGATTTCTGAGTTTGAGGCCATCCTGGTCTACAAAGTGAGTTCCAGGACAGCCAGGGCTATACAGAGAAACAGTGTCTTGAAAAATACAAAAAACAAAAAACAAAAAAAAAGAAAAAAGAAAAAGGCACATATTATGCCTGTGTATTCTTAAGGACATTATTATTATTATTATTATTATTATTATTATTATTATTATTATTATTATTACTATTATTATATTTTGAGCGGATAAACCGAGCAGCAGACCAGGGCAAGGTATTCCACGTGAGAGAGGTTTATTATGCAGGAATGGGGGGGGAGCGGCGAAGCAGGTAGAAGGGTAGAGAAGAGGAGAGATAGAGAAAGAGGGGAAAGAGAAGAAAGAGGAGAAGAGGAGGAAGAGAGCGAGGAGGGGGGTGGCTTCCTATTTTATACAGAAAATGACGTCACACCAATGAGGGTGGGAACTGAGTCAAGTGGATTGTGGGAATGAAGGTCGTTGTCCTGGCAACGCAGGTCAAGGGTCACATGGTTAGGCCGGGGCTTGGAGTATCCTGGTGCTAACAGGCAGTGGTGGTGCATGTCTTTAATCCCAGGACACTGGAGGCAGAGGCAGATCTCTAAACTGGAGGTCAGCCTGCTTTACAGAGCAAGTTCCAGGACAGCCAGGACTACACAGAGAAACCCAGTCTCCAAAACCAAAACCAAAACCAAAACTAAACCAAAACAAACAAACAAACTAACTAACAAAAAGAATGAAATAATTTAGCCTAATTATTAAGCCCCAATTCCTCAGGTCCCTTAAGTTGACCCCCATCACTCAGCCCAAGGCCAAGAGCATTTAAATCTTTTCTTTTTCAATAGAACAGAATGCAAGGCAATAGCTAATGGGTTAGTGACAGGGTAGCCTTGCAACTATTGCTAGTGTGCTCTCTTCTGTCTCAGGGGCATGTCTCTTGATGTGTGTGACTGTGTTGGGGTGACGAGGAATTGCTTCACAGACGTATTCTTGCACATCTATGATTCTCTCAGTGGTGGCTATAGTTTGCACAGGATGAGGGTTCCCCTGCTCTGAGGGGTAAGAGAACATGTGGGCACATAGGCAGCTCAGGTCCAACCCCAGACAGATGCTACTTCTGCTCTTGCTCCATGAACAGAACTTGCACATTGACCACCTCATACACAAAGAAGCTGTTGAGTGTGGCTTTCTTTCTTTCTTTCTTTCTTTCTTTCTTTCTTTCTTTCTTTCTTTCTTTCTTTCTTTCTTTCTTTCTTTCTTTCTTTCTTTCTTTCTCTCTCTCTCTCTCTCTCTCTCTCTCTCTCTCTCTTTCTTTCTTTCATTCTTTCTTTCATTATTTCTTTAAAGATTTATTTATTATATGTAAGTACACTGTAGCTGTCTTCAGACACCCCAGAAGAGGGAGTCAGATCTTGTTAAGGGTGGTTGTGAGCCACCATGTGGTTTCTGGGATTTGAACTCTGCACCTTTGGAAGGGCAGTTGGGTGCTCTTACCCACTGAGCCATCTCACCAGCCCCGAGTGTGGCTTTCTTGTGTGACCCAGAAGAAGGGGACATTGACTGGTTCCATAACTAGCAGTCTCTGTTCTACTGGAGTAGATGTTCCAGAAAAACTGAGACACTGACAATGGTCACTGGAGCTTGAGAGAAGAGACGGACCTGGGCAAAATCAGACTGCCTCACAGCATCAATACCAAGTTGCAATTCATTGGAAGAGGGTGGGCTCATCGAGTGGCTTGCAAAATGAGATAGTGCATGGTGCGTGTCCATTTGGAAGAGTGTAGGCCTGGCCAGTGACTGAAAAGTAAAGAAGAAATGTCTGCAGGAGAATGAGAGGGCAGAGAGGAGAGTGTCACCCGAGAAGGCTGCATTTGAACTTAAAATTGTGGGGCTGGTGGTCAGGGAAGTGAGGAGTGGGACCCACAGAAGTGACCCTTTCTTCTGACTTGTTTCCATAGCAACGGCCCATCTGTTGACTGGGTCTCAGCACATTCTCTCCTGGCCAGCAACTGTTAAGTGACTTGTTTGAGAAAGTAGTTAAAAATAATTACTACACGGATTCGGCTTGTAAACGTTTATAAATGATTTCCCAGTGTGGCGAAAAAAGTAATTCTAAATCTTGTAAAAATGAAGAAAGGCACTAAGCTATGCAGCCCTTCCCAGGTTGTGCTTGCGAGTTATTACACATGTATTTTATATAAATAAAGATGCGAGGGCCACTACAACACAGCAGAAAGGCATCATTCTAGCAAAGCCTAAACTTAAACCTCGGGTCTGGGAGGTGAAAGGGAATAAAATCTAGCCTTCTTCAACTTTGTGGTTACATTGTACCTGTTAAAACAACCTACATGGCTAAACATGACAAGTAACATGCATTTAGCATGATACCCACCCCCTCATCTTAGTCGATAACATTAGCATCTGGCCGCTAAAACAAGAATTTCTGAGGAGCTAATGAAAAATCAGCAATGACTTTGCTAATTAGCAAACAGAAGGCAGCCCAGTGGCACACCAGGGCGCATGGAAAGCAGAGGTAGGTAGATCTCTGAGTTCAAGGCCAGCCACGTTATATAGGAAAACCCTATCTCAAACAAACAAAGAAACATCCCCCAAAATAAACAATATCAACAATAAAAGAAACCCTATAAAACAAGCAAGCAAGCAAACAAACAGAGAAGGTATTCTATGTCTGACACTGGAATTTTTGTTTGATAATCTATAGCTTCTGGTAATAACTTACCCACCCAGCAAATGTTCGTATTTCAGTCAAAGCCAGGTGTCACAGTGGTGCAACATGGAAACAAGAGAACTTTCCACTGGTAACAGTCAGCTTTCCTTTCTGAGTTTATTTCCGAGGCAGTGTTTTGCTCAGTAGACAGGCTGCCTTCACCTTACTTTGCAGTACAGACTGTCTTTGAATGTGAATCTCGGTTTCCTGAGTGCTGGGATTACAGGCATAAGGTAATTTATTTATTGTATTTTTTCTATGCTGTCTAATTACATGAACTTGATACAGTTTGCATGGTTACCATAGTCCCATTTAAAACTGAGTGGAATAGTTCTAAGTGTCAAAGAATATGGTGATATAGCCAGATATAGTCAAACCAACTGTTACTTTCTTCCAACGACTGTGGCAGATTCTATTTTAAAAATAATGTTCTGATTAGACAATCAACATGTTGCTTGGCTTGAATTTTTCATAATCAGTTATAATAGGTACTAATAACATTTTGTATTTAGCCTGCTTTTATTATTATTATTAATTATTATTTGTATTGGACTGCTTCTCTTTTTTTTCCTCCCCTTCCTGCTCCCTATCCTGACCCTTCCCCACACCTTTTCTTCATTTCCTTTGAGGCAGGGCCTCATATAGCCAGGCTGGCCTCACTCAAATTCACTATGCAGTCAAGGCCGGCCTTGAACTCCTGATCCTGATTCTCCTGCTTCATCTTCCGAAGTGCTGAGGTTACAGGTGTGTGCCTCCATGCCTGGCTTGGCCTGACTCTACTTCTATGAATGAAAACCCAAGTCCCTAAGGACAAAGGTGGAGCACTGTAGGACTTCTCACAGGAGGTTTCATCTGACTTGCAAACCAGTGTGATAGAAGGGGAAGTCACAGAAGTCGGAGGTGTACGTGCTAGCTCTGTGCTTTCCAACCTGAGCCTAAATCCTCCCACCAAAAGGCAGTCCTGTGTCTCACTCTGGCCTGTAATAGCATCCCATGGGATCGCTATGGTGATCATTGTTATAGTGATTATTGCTATGGTGATCGCGTTCCAGGGAAATGTAAGGGGACTTTACTTTTCTTTACTTTTTGAAGGGAAAGTTAAGTGGGGACTCCTGGTTATAGATAATTAAAACTACAGCAAGCCAGGCATGGTGGCTCATGCCTTTAATCCCAGCACTTGGGAGGCAGAGGCAGGCGGATTTCTGAATTTGAGGCCAGTCTGGTCTACAAAGTGAGTTCCAGGACAGCCAGGGCTATACAGAGAGACCCTGTCTCAAAAAATCAGAAAAAAAAAAAAAAAAGAACTATGGCAGTTTATCCAGCTGTTTCACAGCTATCTTGAAAAGAGCCTCAAACTTTAAATCAGTTATCAATGAACCAAACAAGAGAGTCCAGGGAACTTGGGTCAAGAGCATTATGAGAGATTAGAGCATATGTTAACTATTACAAAATTAGGTCTCAAGTTTAAAAGGGAAGTCACATTTCATAACACATTTAAATATATCTCATTAGATTAAGCTTAAATACTTCAGGAAGTCTGTTTTTCTTATTTATTTATTTATTTGGCAAGGATGTGAGGGCTGGGAGTGTAGCTCAGTTGGTAGAGAGCTTTCCTAGCATTCACAAAGCCCTGGGTTTGACTTTCAGTCCTATAAATGGTATGTGGTGGCATAGGCCCCTAATCCTAGCACTTAGGAGGTGAAGGCAGCAAGATCTGAGGTTCAAGGTCATTCTTTCCTACATAGAGTCCCAGGCCAACTGAGATTACATGGTGAGACCCTGTCTCAAATAAAATAAAATAAAATAAAATAAATTCCATTTGTTTAGGGACTTAAGAGATGGCCAAGCAGTTAGGGTCCCCTGGTGCTCTTGAAGAGGATTTGATCCAATTCCCAGAACCCACAGGATAGCTCACTAGTCCCTGTAACTCCGTTCCTAGGAGATACCACTCCCTCTTCTGGTGCCAGGGGTACAGCATACACGTGGTACGCAGACATTCGTTTAGGCACACACACATGCACATGAAATAAATATTTGAGCTATGTGTATACAATGTTACATGTTATTGTATGGCCAACCCTCATAACTGTGTTGGAGATCTTTCGTTCTTGAAGCAGTTTGGGGGTGGGGGAATGAGGTCCCTTGTTTGTAAATTGAGAGCATTTCTTCCTTCTTTTCCTGTCTCTGTATATTCATATATATTAATTATAAAAAAAGCAGTGGTCTTCATTCCATCGTCATACATGTCTATAGTATGTTCGGTCGGATTCATCTCCCTCCACTGCCCTCTGTTGGTCCTCGCCATCCCTCCTTCTTCTCAGGTACATCTGCTAAAATGGTGGTTTTCTTGCTGCCACTTATAAAAAGGGTAATGTAGTTAATGACTCTTGTTGTAGGATTTTTGACCACATTGTGAACCCCAAGATTGTGACAAGAGCTAAAAAGATCAACCCTAGGCCAAGAAGCAGAGAAAGTAACCAGTTGACAGGGAGTGAACTCAAGAAAACAGAAAGGAAGGATATCAAGAAGAAGGGTATTTAAGATGGCGTGGGGAAGGAGACATCAGTGGAGTAGGAAGGTCAGCTGGGTGCTTTCTCTGCCTCTCTGAGCTAGCAGGTTTTCACCAGAGCATCTGGCTCTGGCTCCCGAGTCTTCACTGGAAAAATTGAATGGCTGGGATTTTTGTTTTTTTGTTGTTGTTGTTGTTTTTTTTTTTTTTTTAAAAAAACAGCAAACTATGACAAAGACATTTCTTGAGGTAGTGGCTGCGAACACTCAGAGCCAGTGTGAGGGCTCCAGGCAGTGGCTTTAGGGAGTATGTTTTCGGACAAACTCTGTGCAGGAGTTCAATGGGGGAGAGGGGTATGTCTGTCAACTCCCATGTGTGGGCCAGTGATGGAACTTTTGGAACTTCACTCAAAACAGTGCCAGATAAGATGCATGACTGGCAATTCTTAGATTGACTCACACGGGCTTTTCAAGAACAGACTGGTTTTTAACCACATCAATTCTTCCTATTTGTATTACAAAACATCTTTCTAAATGAATTTGCTTTTTTTTTTTTTTTCTACAAATGGAAACTATTGAACCGTGCACGGGGGGCAGGGAAGCAGGTCACAGAATGCTTTTGCTAATTTCTTCAAGATGTGGGCTTTAAATATTCTTCTCAAAGAAGGCCTGAGCTCCGTAAGTTTTCTTTTCCTTCATTGAAACTGAAGTCTGATCCTGATGGCAGATTTTAGTGTCTCCACACACAGAGACAGCTTTCAAGAAAGCTAGTAGAAACAGATGTCTCTCCCCATCAGACCCCAAAACCATGACTCTAACGCAAAAGAAGAAGGGTTCACATGAAGGGTCTGAGGTAAAGAGCCCAGGCAGAGCTTCTAATGAACAGCGGGTGAAGCACTTTGTTCCCTGGGCACTTTGCTCCCTATATAAAACAGATGGGAGTGGACTCTGGGGTCATTTGAGAAGTTTGTGAGGTCACACTTATTAAAATATAACTTTAAGTTTTTCTCTCCAGAGAGGACGGTCCCCAGGAAGAATGTGGCCTTGGAGTAATTCTTATTTTTTTTTTTTAATTTATTTACTAAGCCAGGTGTCGGTGGTAAACACCTTTAGTCCCAATACTCAAGAGGCAGAAGCAGGTGGATTTCTGTGTGTTTGAGGCCCTCCTGGTTTATAGAGTGAGTTCCAGGACATCCAAGGGCTACATAGTGAAACCGTGTCTTGAAACAAAACAAAACAAAAAACAACAACAAAAAACCAACAACAAAACCCCAGCACCAATAACAACAAAACCCAAGCAATAACAGCAGCAACAACAAAAAATGCCTACAAGTTTTTTTTCAATTTACTTTATTTCACATTTGAGTATTTTGCTTGCATGTATGTCTGTGCAGCAGGCAGGTACAGCGAATATCGAATACTGTGAATACCCAGGTCCTTCGAAAGCACAGCAGGTGCTCTGAACAGCTGAGCCATCTCTCTAGCCCACCTTCGAATAGCTATAAAATGCAGATCTGCAAGACCTGAGCAGCTGACAGCAACCCAGCCTCAGACCTAGGTTTCTAACTGCACATTTTTCTTCCCTCCCTCCCTCCCTCCCTCCCTCCCTCCCTCCCTCAGCTCTTCTCTCTTTTATTTCCTTCCTTTTTTCTTCCCTTTGTCCTGAGATTAAACCCAGGGCCTGGTGCATGTTAAGCAATATCCTCTGAGCTCCCCCCACCCCGCCCTCTTTTTATTTCTTACTTTGACATAGGATCTTGCTATGGTAGCCAGCCCGGCGGGCCTTACACTCACTCTGTTGCTTATCCTTTCAACCTGTAATCCTCCTGCCTCAGCCCTCTGAGCAGCTGGGATTGCAGGCTTCCTCATGTTCTTCTTTTCAAGCAGAGATGAATACAAATCTGCTCCCTCTCTAAGCCTGAATTTCTGCCATTAGTTACTCTTTTGCTCAAAATAAGTTACAGGTTTGGTCCCTCCCAGCCCTTTCCTGGTAAGTAAGCTGTGGGAGCCATGTAGACAAATGCGTCTGGGTTTGGAGACATGCTCGGTTTATCCCAAGTGTGCAGCGTGCGCTTCCGGGCTGGTTAATGATTACCCTGAATAGTGAGTGGTTCTTGAGAGCGTTGGCAGCAGAGGCTTTGTGGCTTTTCTCTGATTGCAGCGAGAGCAGGTGGTGCTTTCTTGCACTGTGAGAAGCACAGTATGTTTCTCCCGTTTCAGATGGGCTCCACTACTCAGGAGGGCGCTCATCTCTCAGTCCTCCCTCTGCTGAGCAGGCGCTGGGGCCCATCTTTCTCTCCATGGATAACAACCCTTGTGTTGCTGTTGCTAGAAGGCAGGACATCTCTGGCTGGAATAGGCCACTGTGGGGAGAAGGCTATTAGGAGGAGAGTGGTCCTTGAGAAAGACCTATCATGAGAAGAAAGGTAAGAAAAGCAAAATCCATTACCGACCGTCAACGGAAGCAACAGCGCAAATGGTTTGAGAAGTAATGTGTTAAAGGTCAAGTTTAACTGAGGTTTGGACTTCAGACAGAGGAGGGGGGCAGATTTTTTTCCTTTGCTTTTTGAGACTGTGTCTTACTATGTAGCTTTGGTGCTCCTGGAACTCACTCAGTAGAGCAGGCTGGCTTCAAACTCAGATCCACCAGTCGCTACCTCTCAAGTGCTGGGCTTAAAGGCGTGCTTCACTATACCTGACCGGGTTATTATTATTATTATTATTATTATTATTATTATTATTACTATTAAAGTACCAGGGATTAAACCCAGAACCCCAGACATATTAGTCAGGTACTCTACCTGGGTCCCAGCTTAGCTCTGAAAGATTTACTTCTCTTTCTTCCCATGCTGGGGCTTGAACCCAGGGCCTCAAACATGCTAAGCAAGTGCTCTGTCCCAGAGCTACACTCTCAGTCCCCACTTTTTTTCAATATCGTTTGTCAACATCGTTGTAGGGAGTCTACATTTTTGCCCATTAAGTATTTGTTACTGTTAAATGATATTCCCCAGGCCTGACTAATTTTTAGAAATATAAAAATGAACGTCCATGACCTGTGTCAACCTGAGATACAATTAGTACAGGGAATTTTAGTAATCTTAGAAATCGTTGTTTGGAAGTATCGTATTATAGAGTAAACACAAAGTCTGTTTAGGATTCAGACCTAAGGTATTGCAGCTCTGGTAATGACGCTTCAGCAGCGAATCGTCTATTGGCAGTGGTTATCAATGAAACAGGTAATAGTAACTTGTTAATTTTAGTACCCTGGTCTAATCAATTATTCATGAAGGCACGAGGTATGTTTACCTTAGTACCAGCAGACAACAAGAACTAAGCTTGAGACGGCTTCTGATGAGTCGCTGGAGTTGGGTGCCTGAAAACCCACACTTGATTATTAAGGCAAAGTTCGAAAAGAAAATTGCTGAAAGCCATCTTCCACAGAAACTGTTTGTTTCCCCCTCCCCGCACCAACCCCCTCCGCTTCCTCTGCTTTGTGCCGCAGTGACTATAACATGAAAATGTGCTTGGTAAATATTTACTTGTTCAAATAAAAGAGCATTAAGAAATTACTCATTCTTGTTTGGAGAACAAGGAAGTTCACGATCATAAATCATTTTTTGTTGTTGTTGTTGTTTTTTATTTTTGTGACATCAACAATGACAGACTTCATTCCCCACCTCCCAACCCCCACCCCATGGGTGTATGCGTGCATGCATGTGTGCGCATGCGTGGGGTGTGGAAGTCAGAGGTTGACGAAGAACCGGGTCCTTTACTGAACCTGGAGTTCATTGTTTCAGCTAGACTTAGCCAGCCCCTGGAATCTTCCCACCTCTGCCAGGAGAATGCCTTGCTCACCGTTTTTGTTTGTTTGTTTGTTTTATGTGGGCATTGGCCATGTAAACAGGCGGCCCCCTCCTTGTGAAGCAAGCCCTTCACGCAGTGAGCTGCCTGCCTCCTCCAGCCGTGACTTTAGTTTTGATATCAGTCTTCAGCATTCTTGTAGGACTGACTACACAGAGAGACACAGCGCACTGACTCTACTGCCGAAGGAAACCATAGGTACATACACAGAGGCATTAGAGGTCCCCGCTTTGGCAGAAACTGAAGTGAATGAGATTGTTATTGCCGTTAAGCTGAGGATAAGCCCAGAGGAATGATTAGAATTCTTGAGTTTTAACAAGCTGTTGTGCCCCTAGGTCTGGTTTTCCCCTAAATTATGTCAGAGAACATAATATCGGCTGGGAGAGACACCTTGTTCTTTAATGTTCAAGCTTAACCCTTGCCTTCAAAATGCACACATGCCAGCTTCTACAATATCAAAATACTGAGACTTAAAGTGGCGAACTAGTTTAAAAATTTTTTTTCCCAATATCATGCTTATTGAATTTGCGATATGATAGAATAATCAATTGTTCAGTCTAAGAAAGCCCTTAATGGCAATTTGAGTGTTTTGTAAAAGACTGGGTCAAGTATATACTTTAATCAAGCCACTTATTAGAGCAGAAGTATTTTAACATTTTAAACCATTTATTTGTCTATTATTACTACTTTTGTGTGCATGTGTGTGGGTGTGTGGGTGTGTGTCACAGCGGGTGTGTAGAACTCAGAGGACAGTCAGTTCTCTCCTACCGTGTGGGTCCCATGGATCAAACTCAGGATCAAAACCAGGCTTCATGGCAAGTCCGTTGGCTCACCAAGGCATGCTAGCTGTTCCTACAGCAGATTCTAGAAGAAAAAGCACCTATACTGTACAGCTCAGTAGGTAGCCCTACATGTATGCACTTGCTTATTTCCTGTTTATGGTAAACACTGGCATTTCTAAAAATACTTTATGAAAATCATTTCAATATTCTCAAAGAAATAAGGAGAAAATCCCTTCGTTGAGAATACTTGTCCCTTGCTTGGACAGCAGTCAGTTCTTTTTATAAGCTGGTCTTTACTGTTTAAGAAACAGCATGGGACTGGAGAGATGGTGCAGCAGTTAAGGGCACTGACTGTTCTTCCAGAGGTCCTGAGTTCAATTCCCAGCAACCACATGGTGGTTTACAACCATCTGTAGTGGGATCTGATGCCTTCTTCTGGTGTGTCTGAAGACAGTGACAATGTACTCACACATAAAATAAATTTTTAAAAGAAAGAAAAGGAAAGGAAAGGAAAGGAAAGGAAAGGAAAGGAAAGGAAAAAACCAGCATGCATATTTAAATCAGAATAAAGATATTTAATATTACAATTATCCATTTAGAATTGAATTTTAAAATTTCTTCTATCTAAACATGGACATCCAGCCAGGCATGGTGGTTTGTGCCTTTGATTCCAATGCTCAGGAGGTAGAGGCAGGCAGATCTCTATGAGTTCTAGCCAGTCTGGTCTGCATTCACCTTTCTAGGCCAGGCAGGGCTACATGGTAAGCCCTTGTCTCAACAACAACAACAACAACAACAACAACAACAACAACAACAACAACAAAGGAGAGACAACAAGAGAGAGGAACATCCAGTCACCTACAATCCAACACTTTGGAGCAAGAGAATTGAGTTTGTGGCTGTATAACAAGAAATGTGCTTTTTGCAGTGGTGGTACACACCTTTAATCCCAGCACTTGGGAGGCAGAGGCAGGTGGATTTTTGAGTTCGAGGCCAGCCTGGTCTACAGAGTGAATTCCAGGACAGCCAGGGCTACACAGAGAAACCCTGTTTTGAAAAAACAAAACAAAACAAAACAAAACAAAAAACAACAACAACAAAAAAAGAAATGTGCTTTGTGCCTTAACCCATCACATTCTGCTGGCTCTCATTTGTCTGTTCTGAATCTATATTCACATTTCCTGGAAGTTGGAACATGTACCTCATAGACTGAGACAGTGGTGACTCCTGACTCAGAGTTTTGTATGGATGAGAAGAGATCTTTGTTTTTTTAAACGTTATGACTATGGGGGCTTGCCTGTTTGTATGTCTGTGAATCGCATGCATGCTTGGTACTGTGGAAGGCCAGAAGACACTGAATCCCCTGGAACTGGAGTTGCAGATGGTTGTAAGTCACCATGTGGGCGCAGAGATGCAAACCTGAGTCCTCTGTAAGACCAGCCAGTTCTTAACTACTGATTCATCTGTCTAGCCCTTAAGATCTATTTATTTATTTATTTATTTATTTGTTTGTTTGTTTATTTATTTATTTATTTATTGAGACAGGGTTTCTCTGTGTAGCAGCTCTGGTTATCCTGGAACTTACTTTATGGACCAGGCTGGCCTTGAACTCAGAGATCCGAGTGCTTCTGTCTCCCAAGTGCTGGGATGAAAGCCAGAAGATGTGTCAAATCTCCTGGAGCTGGCATTAAAGGTAGTTGTAAGCCACTTGGCGTGGGTGCTAGGAACTAACCTTTAGTTAGGAGCAAGTCTTCTTAGCTACCCAGTCATCTCTCCAGTCCCTGTTTCTAAGCAACAGTTAGAACAGGCACACAGCGAAATGGTCCCAGCTGCCTTTGGGAAGCAGCTCAGACACTGAAATACTGACAAGCCAGAGTCATTAGATGGTTTACTGGAAGAATAAAGCAGAGTTAGTTCAAGTATCTCATGAGTTCAAGTTCTTCTCATTCCCACTCCTCCTCCCTCTTCCCCTTTTGCTTCCTTTCTTTCTGACAAGGTCTCATGTATACCACACTAGCCCCAAATTGGCTATGTATCAAGCCTTTGAACTTGTGACTCTCCTGCCTCCTCTTGAGTGCTGGGATCTCAGACTTGTGCTACCGTTCCTAGGGGATGTATTACTGGGCATTGACCCTAGGGCTTCTAGCCAATCACTGTACCATACAGAACCCTCAAGTTCTGTCTCTCTGTTCAAATATCATTATGTTGATTGTTAATATTATTATTAATAGGTAAAATACTGAAATATTTCAAATATGTAGACAGGAAACACATGCGCTCATTAAGTAAACATTTACTGATTAATTGTCTACTCAATCTCCATGTATGGGACTTGTTGGAGAACCATGTAGGCGCAATCCCTGGCTTTATGGAAAACATGTTCTAGCAGAAAAGACAGGCACCAAAGAGTTACCAGAGAGATTGGTCCTGGGTAGACAACAGGTGACAGGGCCCGGACTGCTCTGGTAGCCAGGACAGTAGTGGGCGGCTGCACGTGGTACAGGCACTGAGAGGTAGGTGGGGGAATTTTGAAAGTATCTTAGCCTGAGGAGCCAGGTCGAAGGAGTGAAGCTAGAAAAGGAAGTATGAAGATTTGAGGAAGGAACTGAAGATGGAAAATATTAATTTAGATAAAAAAAATTATACAAAACTTGCAACCGTCCAAGAGATTAAATAGACTGAATTTTGTCATATTTTGTTCAGATATTTTTTTTTCAAAAATAGTTGCAGAAATAGTCAAAGAAACTCTTATTGATCATTTACTTTTTTAAAAAAGATTTATTTATGAGCACACTGTAGCTGTCTTCAGACACACCAGAAGAGGGCATCAGATCCCATTACAGATGGCTGTGAACCACCATGTGGTTGCTGGGGATTGAACTCAGGACTTTTGGAAGAGCAGTCAGTGCTCTTAACCACTGAGCCATCTCTCCAGCCCCATTTACTTTTCTAACTTTATGAAGACTGATACTGATGTGTCTAATTGTTGTTGCCCTTCCCTTCCCCTCCCCTGTCACCTCCCCCCTCCTTCCCCCTCCCTCCTACCTCTTCTCCCCTCCCTTTCCCCCTCCCTTCTCCTTCCCCCTTCCTCCTACTGCTCCCTCCCCTCCCCTCCTCTTCTTCCTTTTTGCGTTCTAGACACAATATTGCTGTGTACGCCAGGGCAGCCCATGAAGCTTTCGCTTTTCTTGCCTCTGCCGTTTGAGTGTTAGAAACACAGGCTGGAGCCGCCACCTCTGGCTACTGTCCTACAGGCTTGATGATGTAGGGGGACTGTTGTTACTGATCAGGTTGGGTTTGAAGCTGCTTGCTTCTCTGAGCAACTCAATTTACAAACTTGCTTCATACCTCTGCATAGTACTTCGCTGGTTTTCTTTTTCTTTTTTTTAATCGAGGTAAAGAAAATTATATCCTAATTATACCGTTTTAGGAGTCTGTAAGCAGGTGAGAAGATCACACCTGGTGTGTAACCACCATTACTAACTATATTGAGAACGCTTTCATTGTTCTTCAAATAAACTCTGTCCCTGTTAGAAAATAATTACCCTCCCTCACCAAACCCTGGGACCCTCTATGCTATGTCTGTCTCCTCTGTCTCCGCAGTTGTTTTAAAAGGTTATGAGACGTTTGTCCTTCTGTCTTTGCGTACTTACTACTATTTTCAAGGTGCATCTATTTTGTTATGTATATAACATGTTCCTTTCTTCTGATTGAGTTACATTAACGACAGGCTTTTGGTAGCATAAAAACATACTGCAATGGTCAGAGTGCCAGAACAAGACGGCGAAGGGCTTGTGAACACACGGCTATGTCTCCGTCTTCCCTTTTCCATGTTTGTCGTCCTCCCTAGCTCAAAGTTGTTTCCCCTAAATTCTTTTCTAGGGAGTTTACGGACATCGTGCGCAAGCTGTACTGAATGTCATCTGCTAGGGCAGGAACTTGTTCACTGTCAAAATATCAGGCCCCTGGAAGGTTGCCAGGCTCCCCGCTCCGAGTCGGAGCTGGTTGCCAGTGGTCTCTGCTGGCAGGCGACAGGCAGGTGCAGACCAAAGGCAACTGGATCGCCAGAGCAGCTGCAGCTTGCTTGCTGACCGGAAATCAGGCCAGCCGAGCAGGGGGTTGGGAAGAAACCTTTTTGGTAATGGGTTCTGTAATTTCCCTCCTAGGGTGGAAACAGCCTTGAAAATGACAGAGTCACAAAGGGAAAAGTGCACCTGGGCGATTAGACCTTGGGCAGCTTTGTGTCTCAGGCTTCACGGGATGGCTTCTGAAGTCTGAAAGACCCGGATGCTGGACTAGCACAATTCAAAGCCAGACGTCATGTCTTAGAAGAGATACAGCATCACCATTCGGACTTCATCCTTCTTCAGAAGAATCAACACTTAGACACGTTTTCTCAATAATGCTTGTAACGCAAGTTATTTATTTATTTATTGGCCAGGAGGAATTCTAATTACAACTCCCTTTCGTTCTTTAAATTTTAAATTTAGATTTCAAGCTGCTTTGTGGAAGCCAGTGCATGCTACTGTCCAGTTTACAGACACCTCCGTTGGTTTTCGCAGCTCTCGGCATCGTGTTCATCGCTCTTACCTTCTAAGTCAGGAAGCTAAAGCTGGACAGAGCGTTGTAAACAGCAAAACTCCCGCTCAGGCTTAGCGTTGCAAATGCCAGTGAGCATATTCTTACTCACTCTAGCCTCAGATTATTAGAAAGGAGCAAGACAGACAGGCGGCTGGAAGCCACCTTGTTAAACCCAGGTCCGGAGACCAAGGCTTAGACTGCCCGCAGCCAGGGCTCGTAAAACATCTTCAAAGCCAGAAGACCCCCATGCATTTCTGAAAGGTTGCCCGTGGTTTCCTGTAAACAACCGTATACTCAATGGCTTCACAAAGGAAGGCCTTATTAAAAATAAACGATTTGAAGAAGGGTGTTCTGGGAGGCGATATCATCACAACTTTTCTAGACGGCTTGATTGGTCAATGTGTTGGTTAATTTTGCAACCACATTCAACTGAAAGTTCATGTCCGGGCTTCCTACCCGCATCTCTTCCGTGAGGCTGCCTGACAACTGTGAGGTACTGCAACCTAACAACAAGACCTGTGTTAGCAGCATGGTGTTATTGGGTTGGAAAAATCCCTAGAGTTTCAGTAACCTGAAAGAAATGAACAAAAATAAAATCTTGAGGCCAGAAAGAAGCCCACATGGGCATCCTTGGTTCTTTGGTTGCATGTAAGAAGTGAAACTATTATTGGAGCCAGGCGTGGTGGCGCACACCTTTAATCCCAGCACTCTGGAGGCAGAGGCAGGTGGATTTCTAAGGCCAGCCTGGTCTACAAAGTGGGTTCCAGGACAGCCAGAGCTATACAAAGAAACACTGTCTCGAAAAACCAAAAACCAAACCAAACCAAACCAAAAAACAAAAAAACAACCCCCCCCAAAACAAACCACCACCACCACCAATTATTATTGGAATTTTAATATTAACATGAGTACCCAAATATACTTAGGTTTTTTTTCCTCCCTATTTAATCTAATGTATTTTAGGTTTAGAATTAGTCTGCAGTTGTTTTCTGCTCAGACTGACCTGGAACTTTTCTGCACAGTTGAGGCTGGTCTTGAATGTGTGTGCTGGTTATAGGTGTATACCACCACATCTGGCTGTTTTCTTGTCTTTTGTTTGCTTTTGTTTTTTGTTTTGTTTTCCAATACAGGCTTTTTTATGTGTAGCCCTGAAACTTGCCCTGGAACGCCTTCTGTAGAGCAGGATAGCTGAGAACTCAGAGATCCACCACAGGTCATGTGATCCACCGCTCCTTATCCTTATACACAATTCTGGGTCAGGAAAGATGATGGCTCAGTAGTTTAGAACACTTGCTGCTCTTCGGCAGACCTGAGTTCAATCTCTGGCATGCACATGGTGACTTAGAGCCATCTGTACCTCCAGTTCCAGGAGATTCAACACCCTCAACTGGCCTCCCTGGGCACAAGTATTTGGTGCACATACATACGCACAGGCAAAACACCCATCAAATAAAAATAAATACATCTTAAAGATGAGAAATATCAGCCTGGTTTACAGAGCGAGTTCCAGGACAGCTGAGGCTATACAGAGAAACCCTGTCTCAAAAAATCCAGAGATAGACAGACAGACAGACAGACAGATAGGGAAAGATTTGCTTAATGTGGCTTTCCTAAAATAGAGCCAGGACTTTCTTTTGTTCTTTGTTTTGCAGTACAGGGGATTGCATGCGGGGCAGTCCCCAGCACAGACCGATGATCTTAGCATTTGTTTGTTTCTGATTGTCCATGGCCTGCCTCTCTACAGGATGCCAAACTTCATCTAATCTTCTCTAACACCACTCCTCCCCTGTCCTGCTGTGTCTGAAACCCTCATTTACAAGAGCCCTCCCTCTTTGCCTATCCCGCGATATCATTTAGATACAAGCAGAGATTAGAGGGTCCTAAGAAAGTCCTCTTTTGATATTATCTCCGCGTCGTCTAAGTGCATCTTCTTGTAAGTGATCTTTGGAAGTGGCTCTGTTTATTTACTTCTTTTGGCGCTAATCTAATTCTGCCTTGCTGGCATTAGGTTCTTTCTGTTTTCTCCTCTTCCTCCTCCTCCTCCTTTAATGACAAGGGTACAAATTAAACTCAACAGTTCGAGGACCTACTCATAGTTATGGTACTGTGCCTCCATCACTTGAATTCTAGGACATTTCCATCCTATTCATTTTCAGCTTTCCCACTTATCCAAAGGACTCAGGTTTGGTTCCCAGCACCCACACTGCTCAGGTACTGTCTACCTGAACCACCCCCAGGGCTCCCTGGATCCATGTTGCTTTCATGGAACAAGGTAATTAGACACAGGGATGGTGTGCAAAGGACCGGCACCCAGGAAGGCCTCGGCTGAGTTTGCTCCTCCCTCCTCCTCCGCAGCTGAACATCAGCTTCAAAATACCGACCTCATTCCTAATTAAAGGATCTGACAATGTCTTCTGGCCTCTTCAGACACTTACACTATCCATGGACACACGCACACACACGCTTTTATGATTTTATAGTATTCTTATTTATTCTTAACTGTCACATTGACACCGAGGGTGAACCCTTGGAGGAACACTGATGTTTCATAGTTTGTTTCTCAGCTGCCTTTTCTATGACTTCCGGAAGTTGCACAAGCAACAGCTGTTTAATTAACATGTGCACTTCTGCCCTGCCTTTTACTTCGGAACTTAACGCGGAGTCCTTTTAGTGCTGCTGGCCACATTCACATTTTCTATATATGGCGATTCCCTTGTTCTTCTGTGAAAATAACAGCGGAAGTGAGATCCAGGGAGCATTGGCGGTGGCTCAGGTCGAAGGTGCCTGCTCTTGTTTCCCCTAAGCAAGCCAGTTTCCTCAGAGGGAAGAAACCCAAATGGTGAAAGAAAGTTGAGGGGGAAGAACATGACCGGTGCAATTTATCTCTACAATAGAGGGACTCCCCCATTTCCCAGACCTCTCTCCCACCAAAAATGTATGGAGGTCGAAGATTCTGCGGAGAAAGACTGGGTTGAGGCGAGCGGGCTTCAGCTTTGAGTACTGTCTCCTCCAGGAGGCTTGGCTCTCTCCCCGGCGTACAAGGATCCCGTGCTGCAAGCAGCTTGCAGATTCCGGGCTCAGTGTCCCGGTAGGAAGGGAACCCAGCAGGACATCATGGCATGCTGAGCCTCCTAAAAATGTCACTGCTTAAATAGTCGTCCACTGTCCTTCAAGACAAGAAAGAGGGCAGGGCACGAAGCAGGGGCCTGAGTGGAGGTCACCAGCCCCGGAAGCTAGCCCTGGTCACGGTAGAAAACCAAAGCACACTCATCATTATGACAACATTTTTTTTTTTTTAATCAAAAAAGGCCCAAATCAGTTCTGGTCTTTTTTTTCTTCTTTCTATGACATGGCTCATATAATAACTGCATTAAAAAGATGACCCAATTCTAAAATGTGTTATAAGCACTTTCTTTTCTCATGACTATAACGGCCATTTTATAGATGAGGGTACTGAGCCACGGGAATTCAAATAATACATTGCCCCTGATTCTGCAGGGCCAAGGCAGTGTGCCTGAAAAGCTGTACTTGCAATCTGCAGTGAACTTTCTTCTCTGAACTACATGGAAGGCAGAAGGCATGGTCACTGCTGTATCGTTTTTGTTTTTGTTTTTGAAGTTACCTCTCTCTCTCTCTCTCTCTCTCTCTCCCTCCCTCCCTCTGTATGTGTGTGTGTGTGAGAGTGTGAGTGTGAGTGAATGCTTGTGCAGTGATCTCAGAGGTCAGGGGACTTGGATCACTTGGAGCCGGAGACATAGGGAGTTGTAAGCTGGCTTTCTGCAAGAGCGGTATGTTCTCTTGACTGCTGAGCCATCTCTCCAGCCTCCCACCTTTTATTTTTGAAACAGGATCTCATTGCTGTCAATGCCTCAAACTCACTGTATGTTCAACTATGACGTTGAACTTCCAACCCTCCTGACTCCAAGTCCCTGGGGGATTCAGGTATGTGCCACTATGGAGTTTCTTCTTCTTCTTCTTCTTCTTCTTCTTCTTCTTCTTCTTCTTCTTCTTCTTCTTCTTCTTCTTCTTCTTCTTCTTCTTCTTCTTCTTCTTCT
>NC_034604.1:60167632-60169632 GCF_900095145.1 Mus pahari
GGCTGTCCTGGAACTCACTCTGTAGACCAGGCTGGCCTTGAACTCAGAAATCCTCCTGCCTCTGCCTCCCAAGTGCTCTGATTAAAGGCATGCACCACCACCACCCGACCTTCTTATTATTTTTAAAACCCTCCAAATCAGGGCTGGAGAGATGGCTCAATGGTTAAGACCACTGACTGCTCTTCCAGAGCTCCTGAGTTCAATTCCCAGCAACCACATAATGGCTCACAACCATCTGTAATAGGGTCCAATACCCTCCTCTGGCATGTCCGAGAAGAACCACAATGTACTCACATACATAAAATAAATAAATCTTAAAAAACAAAACAAAACAAAAATCCCAAACCAGAGGGATTTCCTTTGATGCACGGATCTGTAGAGAATTCCACATGTCCTTCAGGTTCCTGGGGCTCAGTTCACTTACCAGTGATCCGACTGAGGTCGCAGCAAGGCCTCTCTTTTCTTTGGCTCTCTTACTCAGCTACAACTATTGGGGGGAAATACATACGGGAAGCAACCGAATGAATAAAAATGTGTCCCTAATCAGACAACAAAGAATGTCAGTAATGCCACTGTCCCATCTGATCTGATAAAGTGGCTTGTTAGTCTGATAAGCTCCAAAGCCAACAAACAGCATTTCACAGAGCTCCGCAGAAAACACCTCCACCTTCAAAACAGAGGCTGTGAAGCCAAGGTTAAATGAGTTCTTGGGCAAAACAGGATCTTTTTAAAAATCATTTTAGGGAAAATAATGTAAACACCAAGTTACGCTGCATTTGGAATATGCAAATGTGAAGAAGCGTCAGGTGCTTACCCTCGTTGAGCAAGCCTTCATGACAGGCTGGATAGAGGCGTTGTTTCTCTCTCTTTTTAAAAATTAATTAATTAATTAATTAATTAATATGATGAGCACACTGTAGCTGTCTTCAGACACACCAGAAGAGAGCATCCGATCCCATTACTGATGGTTGCGAGTCACCATTATGGTTGCTGGGATCTGAACTCAGGACCTCTGGAAGAAGAGCCAGTGCTCTTAACCACTGAGCCATCTCTCCAGCCCTCTCTCTGTCTTTTAGTTTAATAAAGTTTTATTTTTCCAGATGTACAGTTGACCAAACCTCTTCATGCCCCTTTGCCAGTAGCTGGTCGATCTCCACCCTTTGGGTTTCTGGAGTAAACGACTTGGGCTCTGTGCTTTGAAACTAGCTTGGTGAGTCTGTCCCTAAGGAGCTCCTGAGGGCCGTGAGGGTGAAGCAACCCTTCAGCATCTCCGAAGCTACAGCTGGAGCAATAAGCTTAAAACTGGGACCTTCCCTACTGAGTGTCCTTTGTAGCTTTGTCAGACAGGACCAGACTGTTGAACCTGTCTGGAACTCTGCCTTTGGACCACTGCTTTCGGCCTAAACCCCAGATTCATTTACTGGGTCTTTCTTGGCCGACTTTCTGGCATCTTCCTCCTTCTTGTCTTTGGGTAGTGTGGGGAAGCCCGAAGAGCCACTGCCGCCTTGTTAAGGTGTCCGACAGAGAAAACCCACTGTTTGTCTCCTACTTAGCTCTATAGTACCTTAACTTCCTGAATCAGAATCAGGACTGTGGATTTCATTCTCAGTGCTGGTGAGGTTGTTTGTTGTTTTGTTTTTGTTTTGGATTGATCCAAATCAAATGCTGTAAATATATTGAAAACTATTCAGAGAAATAAAGTCCTTTCTGGGCTCTAGAGGTGGTTCAGTGAGGAAGGACTCTGTCGACTGGCCTGATGACCGGAGTGGGATCCTCATATCCATACCATTGTGGAAGAAGAGAACCAATTCCAGAAGCTGTCTTCTGATTTCTACATGCATGTGCACACATGTATGCACACACATAAATAAATTAAATAAAAATGAAAAGGTCTGTGTACAAATATATATTGATATCAGGAAATATTAAACGCTAAAGACTTTTCTTTCTTTCTCTCTCTCTCTCTCTCTCTCTCTCTCTCTCTCTCTCTCTCTCTCTCT
>NC_034604.1:60170032-60179327 GCF_900095145.1 Mus pahari
CCTTCCTTCCTTCCTTCCTTCCTTCCTTCCTTCCTTCCTTCTTTCCCAAGCCAGAATTTCTCTGTGCAGCACTGGCTGTCCTGAAACTCACTCTGTAAACCGGGCTGGCTTCAAACTCAGAGATCCACCTGCCTCTGCCTTCTGAATGCTGGGTTTAAAGGTGTGCGCCACCACACCTTGCTCTGCTCAAAACTGTTTCTTAAAAAATAATGTAGTACAGGCCTTGGAGAGATGGCTCAGAATCGAAGAGTGGACCCTGCTCTTACAGAGGACGGGGCTTAGGTCTCCAGCACCCACATCAGGCTGCACACAGTTCCCAGGAGCTGATGCTGCAGGCCTCTGAGGGCACCTGCCTTCCTGTGCACTCGCCCTCCCCAATACATATCACAAATAAGATTTTTAAAACCTTGTAGCTCCTTCGAAGTTATAAATGTTGTAAGGGAGCTTGTGCTATACTTCAGTTGCTTGAGTGCTTAGCATGCAGGGAACCCACATTCAACCTTTAGCATGCATGCCATCATCAACCAGGCCTAGAATCGCACACCTGCCACCTGATCGCTCCAGAGTCAGAGGCAGGAGGGTCTGAAGTTTAAGGTCATCCTTGGCTAAATATGTAGTTAGGGTTAGACTGAGCTGCATAATATCCTGTCTCAAAACAAAACTAAAATGCAAACCAACACACGTACTCGAAAAAACAACCCAAATCCAAGAAAACGAGGAAATAAAACGAAGTATCGGCTCGCACTGGTGCCGCCTTCCCGAGGACAGGGTAGGACCTGCTAGGTAAGATACAGCTCTGCCTTAGAGACTGTCCCAGGGAGCGAGTTTGAATCTGGGTAGCAAAAAGTGAGCAGTCTCAATTACACAAGAGATTTCACAGGAGTGCCTTTTGGGTCCTGGTGAGGTGAAGTTGTTCTTCTAGAGGACGCTGGTTACAGTGATCTCCTGCCTAAGAACTGTGAACTTGGAGGGGTTGCTTGAGAAGAATGTTCTTGATAGATAGGGTCTTCCCCGCCCCCCCCAGACATATTTTCTGTGGCTTGAGAATTTTTTTAGGTGGTCACCATAGTTAGCAAGCACTTCCTTGGCTTGTGCTCACACACAGGATCAAAAAGGCCATAACATTTTTTATGGTCTGGTCTCCGGTCCCCTAGGGGCTGGGAGCAGTCGGGACCCCAGCCACTCGCCCCTCCCCTGTTCCGACAGGGGTGGGGGTGGGGGACTTGGATGTGGGACTAACTGGTGTCACTTCACATTGACCTAACCATTCCTGTGTGGTGAGGACACACATACACACACACACACACACACACACACACACACACACACACACACAGAGCCTGGACACTGTGCAGCTGAGGTTAGCCTTGAGTTCCTGCTCTTTTAGTGCTGGGATTACAGGTGTATGGCCCCATGTCCCGGCTTTACTCATTATTTTTAAAATTTCTGGGTATAACATACTATTGTACTAGCTGTCATATACAGACCCTTTTTTGTATGTATATGTACTGTGACAAAAATTTAGTAAATAATTTAAATTTTATTTATTTGAGACAGGGTTTCTCTGTGTAGCTTTGGCTGTTCTGGAACTCACTCTGTAGACCAGGCCGGCTTCAAACTCAGATATAACTGCCTCTGCCTCCCAAGAGCCAGGATTAAACATGTGCACCACCTCTGCCACTGCCACTGCCACCGCCACCCAACAACGAATAAAATTTAAAACAAATCATTTACTACAGGAAGTAATGAACTGATTGCTACAAATATGTGCAGGAATTAAAATTACTTCAATGCACACTCTAATCATTTATTTATTTATCTATTTATCTATCTACCTATTTCCACAGCACTAGAGGTTGGCTCCAGGGTCACCATTCCAGCTACGCCTCAGCAAAAAAGACGGCTGAGAGTGGTATGAAAAACAGCTGTGTGCCTGAATAATTTAGTTACAGCATAAAGGCACCCTGCATTTTGATTTTTTTTTTTATTTGTTTGTGTTTGAGATAGGATCTCATGTATCCCAGACTGGCTTCTGATCCTCCTGCCTCCGCCTTCCCTGTATTGGGATTATAGGCTTGCCCTACCATTACCAGTTAACACTTGTGGAGGAACCCAGGGCGTGCCAGGTGACCTCCTCACAGTTTAACTTGAATGAAGGAAAGCTGGTGTTAATAAGTTTGGTAGTCTAGTGCCACCTTGTGGTTAATATTCTCAACTACACTATGTTGGGTTTCAGAAAACAAAAACAACCCAAAACCCTCAACAAAACATGTCTTCAACACGTAGTTATTGGGCTAGACAGTTTGGCTTAGCAGTTAAAAGCACTTGTCCTCTTGCAGAACACAGGGCTTTGATTAAAAGCACCCTCATGGTGGCTCACGTCTGTGTGTAACTTCCAGTCCCAGGGGAATTCAACACTTTCTTCTGTCCCCAGCAGGCACTAGGCAAATGCATGCAGGAAAAACAAAACAAAACAAAACAAAAAACAAAAAAAACAAAAAAACAAAAAACAAAAAAACAAAAAAAAAACCCAAAACACTCATACATACAAAATAATAAGATAAATAGATCTAAAAGCTCTTACTTATGAATTAACTCTCATTTGTAAGCTTGCTTATAGGCTGTCATCTGTCCCATGTTTCCTGGAATGGACAGACCTTCAGAACCAGGACAGTCCTAGGCAAACAGGAACTGGTTGGCTATAAGGTGACTAACTAGATACAAAGCTGCGTCTAGGCAGCAGGACACACAATATGTGTGACAAGGTCACAAGTCTCGTGGACCTTGTGCCACTGTGGAGGAGCCACAATCAACAGTGGTGTGAACTATCTTGAGCTGTAGGCTAATCAGGAACGACGATAGGTTAATGTGTCAGGAAGAGAATTGGTGGCCATTTTGTTTTTAAAGTTTCATCTTATTTTTAATTATAATTATTCTAGACTTATTTTAATCAATGTGTATGTGTGTGGGTATGTGTCTGTGAGTAATACAGAGGCTAGGCAGCCAAGCAGGCCTAACTCACATGACCTATATACTTCAGCAGTGGCAGAGATGGAGCACAGCTTCACATTGTCACCGTTGGCAGCCGGAGGAGGCCCCGAAGTCTTTAGGCGTCACAAGTCAGGTAAAACTGGACCCCTGGCTAAGACGCAGAAAATAATTTAAGGGTGAGCCAATACAAGCTAAGCTGTATCCTTAGCGGCTCATTCAGTGAAAGCCGCTGCTATTAAGTCTGGCAGTCTAGTGCCATCTTGTGGCTGAAATGCTCAACTACAAGTTGTTAAATTTCTTATATGGTAAATTGTTAACCCGGTTTCACTTGAGGGTCTTCTCAAGAATGGTCAGGCAGCTGTTTCAGGTTTCCTGGGACAGAGGAACAGTGGTGACTAACCTTAATTATTTGACTAAATCTCGAATCAATGAAGATGCAAGCTGCTGGGAAGCCCTGTGATAGAATTATTATTATTATTAAAATCAGATTATTTGAAGCAGGAAGATTCACTCTAACTTCTGGAGCCATTAGGAGTGAGTAATTGGCTTAGGATACAATGTTTACTGTAAATAAGGTTTCTGGTGAGATTACTAGAGAAGGTTAGGTTAATAAATCAACCCCAATTCCATTCTCATTCCAGGGAAAGCAGAAAGTCCCTCGGCAAAAGTTGTTAGATGTGCTGAAATCCACGGTGGGGGTTTGATTTCAGCACATTCACTTAAACACTGTTTGAGTCGGTGGAACTGTTTGGGAAGGGTTAGGAAGTGCGGCCTTTTGGGAGGAGGCGTGTCCTAGGAACAGGTCTGAGGTTTCAGAAGACTTGTGCCGTTCCCAGTGCGCTCTCTGTCTCGTTTTCAGCTGAAGATGTGAGCTCTCAGCCGTCATGGACTCCAAAACTGTAGAGAAAAGATCTTGTGTCTGTATGGATGTGGCACCTGTCAATAATAGATTTGATGGCCTATAGCTTAGGCAGGAAAAAGGAGGTGGGACATCCTGTAGGCAAAAAGGATTCTGGGATAGTACCAGGCAAGGGAGATTCACCCAGGGAGATGTGGTGTGTGCAGACACATGGTGCTTGAACACAGGTTATGTGATAGAATGTAGATGAGAATAGATGGTTTATTTTAAGTCAGTGAAGAGCCTAGCAACATGACCAAAGTCTTTGTAAATTTATTTTGAGTCTGGGGCTGGAAGGAAGAACCAGGCCTAACTTTTACATGAAACCCCAAACTCAATTAAACACATTCTTTTGTAAGTTGCCTTGGTCACGGTACTTCATCATAATGATAGAAAAATAACTAAGACTTTCTTGTCTCAGTGAGGACCTTCAGCCAGACTCTTGGGGCTATCCTGGAATTCCTTCTATAACCCAGGCTGGCCTTGAACTCAGAGATACACCTGTCCCTGCCTCTGGAGTGCTGGGATTAAAGGCATATGCCACCACTATCCTATGGCGATGCTCCACTTTTCTATATTGAAACTTAAACTGTATTTGTGAGTTTTTTAGGTGCTTGACCTATATGAAGTGTGGGGACCCAGAGGGAAAAAACGTGGATCTTAGGGAGATCAACCATTTTATTACCCAATTCCCACATTAGAAATACTTGTGGTTCTGGCCCTCTCCTTCCCGCCAGCCACAGGTGACCCCACATGTTTTCCGTGTTCCGTGGGCATAGACTAACCCTTTGATGGAGAGCCTTGGTTACATTTGTAGGTTCTTAGCCTCCTTATGTTTCTCCTGTTCATTGTTTCAAGACAGCAGTTTTCTCACTATTTTTCACTGCTCTTTAAATGTGTTAATGGAATCTTAAAGTGACACAGGGCCTGGTTGCTTCTTGAAGCAACCACTGACTCATGCGGATTTGGCAGAGCCTCGAAATTTCTGCTGGATGGAGCTGCTGCTTCTGCTTCATGTTTGGTGTTTGCTATTAGACTGGACTGCTGATATCCTGATAGCAGAGGCTGGAATCACTCCAAAGAACTACTTCTAAACAGGTCCACAACCCTCAAGATTTAGTGGTACCAAGTGAACTGACCATGGTGGACAGCCATCAGAACTCTCTGGTTTCTGAAAATTTCATCACACCTAATGAACCTTTTGTGCATATTAAGCATCCTTTGGAAATAACAGATTTTCTGTCTCTCTATGTGATCATTCTAGGTGTTCATAGCAGCTTTATTCACAATAGCCAGAAACTGCAAACAACCTAGATGTCCCTCAACCGAAGAATGGATAAAGAAAATGTAATTGAATACTACCCAGCTATTATAAACAAGGACACCACGAATTTTGCAGGCAAATAGATGGATCTAGAAAATATCATCCTGAGTAAGGTAACCTAGACCCAGAGAGACACTCATGGTCTGCTATAATCTGTAAGAAGCTAAGTAACAAGGAGGGCCCAAAGGAGGATGCTTGAGTCTCACTCAGAAGAGGAAATAAACTACTCATGGGAGGTGGATGGAGGGAGGGAGATGGGATGGGGGTGGGGGTGGGGATGGGGATGGGGATGGGGTGGAGGTGGGGGTGGGGATGGGGATGGGATGGGATAGAGATCAGATGTGGGGAGAACGGGGTGGAGGAAGGCTGGGAGAGAGAGGGGGCGCTCTTACTGCCAAGCTACCTCTCTGATCTAGAGTGTAGGACTTTTGTGTTTCACCCTCCTTTCCCTCTCCTTTTATCATATACGCTTAATCATTTGATATCCCACAGGTCTGGAAAAGTGCACTTTGTTTTCAGTTGCTTTTGTTGTCTGTCTGTCTGTCTGTCTGTCTTGCTTTTTCTGTTGTGTGCAAGTGTGCATGTTTGGTTTGATAAAATGCTTCTGTGCAGTGGCCTGGTACTACTATATTGCCCAGGCTGGCCTCAAACTTGTGGTAGTTCTACTTCAATCTCCCGATTATGTATGTGTACCAATACTCATAGCTTTGTGCCTCGTTTGGGGTTCTGCTACCTTGTCTGAAAGGTCGTGATTAACGAACAGGATGTAACTTGTTCTAATCTCAACTGGTCTGCATTTCACTTCCAACTGAGCTTTCTGTACATCATGCCTCCAGTCATGTTTTCATTCTTGAGTATTTGAAGGATATTTAAGATGGTATTACTGTATTTACAGTATGCACTATATTTGCTACAGCCTCCTCTCTGCCTCTCTGTCATTTCAGTCACTTCTGGGTTTGTTTCTCTATTCTTAAAGTTTATTCATGTTGAGCTGGGTGGTGGTAGGTTACACCTTCAATCCAGGCACTCAGGAGGCAGAGGCAGGTAAATCTCTGTGAGTTCAAGGCTAGCCTGGTCTACAGAGTGAGTTCAAAGACAACCAACACTGCACAGAGAAACCCTATCTCAAATAAATAAATAAATAAATAAATAAATAAATAAATAAATAAATAAAGCAAGCAAGCAAGCAAGCAACCAAACACAATTTTTCAGGTTCTGTGTCATTTTCTGTTTTCTTTGTTTTTATTGAAAATTTTGCAAAGAGGGTTCCAGGGTAGCCAGGGCTTCATGGAGACTCCCTCCCCACTCCCACTTCCCCAGCCCAACAGGTTTTGGTTTGACATTGGACATTGTATGTATGATATTGTACAGGGTCATATTTTTGTAATTTCTTCAAGTGTTTAGCATTTTCTGGCAAGCAACCGAGCTACTTGGCAGGCAGTATGGCCCTTTTTGTTTGTGAGAAATGGGTTTCATTAGTTACTTGCATGTTTTAGCTCTCACACTAAGTTTTTACAAGCTGGTGGACACTGATACATTATTTCATTCACAGAACTATAAGCACACATTTCTGGAAGGTAAAAATATGTGATTGAAGCCAGGCAGTGGTGGCGCACGCCTTTAATCCCAGCACTTGGATTAATTTCTGAGTTCGAGGCCAGCCTGGTCTACAGAGTGAGTTCCAGGACAGCCAGGACTACACAGAGAAACCCTGTCTTGAAAAACAAACAAACAAACAAACAAACAAACAAACAAACAAAAAACCCAACCAAATAAAAATGTGATTGAACTAAGATTAATACATACCACCATTGTATTAATACATACCACCATCAATTATTCAATCAAACAAATTACTGAGTATTTACATATTATGTCACAGCTCCAAAAGTATGCAAAATCTTAGATGTTTGCTCAATTTGTGGCCAGAAAACTATTTATTTTGCAAGAGAGGTTGGAAAGAGAAAGGAAAAAAAATCACAATTCAAACAAAAAAGTGGGCAAACCATTGATGTGTACAGGAAAATGGTAAGAATTTTAAAAAATCTATGAATATGAATTATTTATCTCCAATAAGGCCTCTGCACCTTTGGAAGACTTACCAAGCGAGAGCACACTGCACATACTCTGCATGAGACCAGTTTACTAAGAATATCACCCCTCTCCACTCTTTATTAGGCAATGTCTGCCACATTGATGCAAACATTAAATTAACCTGCAAGCCATTGTTTTGGTCTAGGGATATCAAAGACATGCTTTTGTCACTATGTAGACTTTCAAAATGGAAGTTTCCAATAATTACACAAGATAAGATATTAGCTAATCAGGCTAAGGCTTAGTTGAGAAAGAACATCCCCCGCCCCTCACTGAATAGTTAGGCAAACCTGATTTGTACTGATCTGAATGTGGAAGACGTGACACCAGTTTACCATAGGGTTCTACAGTGTTAATAAGTACGTGCTGTAAGTGCTGACTGGTGCCGGGCAGTGGTGGCGCACGCCTTTAATCCCAGCACTTGGCAGGCAGAGGCAGGTGGATTTCTGAGTTCAAGGCCAGCCTGGTCTACAGAGTGAGTTCCAGGACAGCCAGGGCTACACAGAGAAACCCTGTCTCAAAAACCAACCAACCAACCAAAACACTCAAAAAAGTGCTGACTGGCAAGAAGCTTTTGTTAAGTGTCTAAATAGGTTGCTCGGAACCCAGGCTTAGGGGTGACAACTCCATCAAGCTTGTAGCTAGGTATAACAGTTCAATACTCTTCTGCAAGCTGCCTTAGATTTATTCCTCAAACCAAAATGTTCCTTAATTACTTATATTCAACAAATTGGGTCCCGTCTCAAGGTCACTTCCAAGTCAGTCATGTTCACCGGACACTGCAGCTGTCCCTAGGACTGAAGCGCAGCTGCATTTGAAGGGGATTCTCCTTTGGATCCCAGAGGGGCTGCCGTCAGAGGATCCCTGTTGCCTTTGCCTTAGTAAGCAGACTTCATCTTCACAGGCCACCCTACCTTCAATTCACACTAGGACAGCAGGAGCCATGACTTGTGGAAGACCTGCACCCCAGCAGCCAGCACCCCAGCAGCCAGGTTCTTCAGGAAACTCAGTTTGCACAGACATAACCAGAGACTACTTGAGGTCTGCCTCAGCTGGACGTCAGGTGCTCCCGACTTGATGAAGTCATCTCTGTGTGTCACTTGTTAGTTCTCTTACTTGAGGGACCATTGTTCTGCCCAGTACTCTTGGCTAGGAACCCCACCTGACTGCCTCAACAGGGCTCCTCTAGTGATGTCTGGTGGATGTTTGAGTATTCAATTGGATGACCTATCACCTACCATCCCTAACATTCTTTTACTTTGCTTGCTATAGCCTTAATTAGCAAACTCAAAATTGAAAATACAGCTCTCATAAATCATTCCCAAGACTGTACAGAGCATAATCCCATTTATAGACTTATCTGTCATGTCCTTTGAACTAAAGCGTGTTTCTCCAAGTGTGGTCGTTTGAGCAATCACAATCACCCTCTCTAAGAATGCCTATCTGTGGTCTCACAACAGACCTACGATATCAGCTCTCGTCTGCAGGAACTAGCGCTCAGTGACTTAAAGTCTTTTGGGGGAAAGATTACGTTTAAGGATTGCTGATTCCTTGGACTCATGTATTTTCCCCTTGGAAATATCCTGCTAGTGAAGTGAAATCACTTCTCTAGGATTTTTGGAGAGACAACACAGTGAATGACCGACTTAGCCTGATTGCTCTTTTCCAGGAGACTTAGGGTGCTAGTGGAGACAGATTGGCCAGTCCACTTGAGAAGACTTCCTGGTGGATGAGTGGGGTGAAGTTTTGTGCACTTTGTCAATATTAGCTTCAGTTTGTGATTTCAAGACTTAGAAGGTGTACTGGCTAGCTTTGTGTCAACTTGACACAGCTGGAGTTATCACAGAGAAAGGAGCTTTAGTTGGGGAAATGCCCCCATGAGATCCAGCTGTGGGGCATTTTCTCGATAGTGATCAAGGGGGAGAGGCACCTTGTGTGTGGGACCATCTCTGGGCTGGTAGTCTTGGGATTCTATAAGAAAGCAGGCT
>NC_034604.1:60179847-60182304 GCF_900095145.1 Mus pahari
GGAGATCTCCCTGTCTTAATCTCCTGGATTCAATCACCACTGTGTCTCAAGATCTCCATACCAAGATCCAGATCAGAAACTTCTATCTCCCAGCCTCCAGATTAGGTTCACTGGTGAGCCTTCCAATTCTGGATTGTAGTTCATTTCAAATATAGTCAAGTTGACAACCAGGAATAGCCACTACAGAAGGGTACATTTTTTTACACACATTAACTCATCCAATCTGATTGTCATTGGGAGAAAGTATTCCCCTGTTTTTAAAGGGAAGGAATTCATAGTTTATCCATCACTATATTAAAGATTCTAAAGACTCAATGGTTGGTAGTTGAGATGTCACAGAGCTAATTTGTTTCTAGAAGTGTAAAACTGACAGGAACTTGGGTGACCTTATGCTCTGTTTTTGTGAAGGAAGTAAGAGCAGTGGAGTTTCACAATCAAAGGTTTGCATTTTATTGTGACCTGACAGTCTTAGGAATAAACTACACTCCCATAAATTGTGCGGGGGCTACATTGTCTTTAATTTTTGATAATGGACAAGTGACTCAGGTCTCAGGCAAGCTATGCCTTTGTTTCAAGATCTTTGCCCTTGTCTAAAGACATAGACTGTGTAATGCCCACTTGTTATTTAAGTCAGATGACAAGGTGGCATCTATAACTTGCTTCATATGACCTCTCAGAGGACAAGAAGGGGTATTCTGTCCTGCGCACTTTTCCCCTGGTGCCTACCTGTTTACACAACCCAGCCAAAGCCTTGAGAGGGGGAAGAGGGCTACCTTTAGCAACATCTGTTCTCCTAAGATGGCAGATCTCTTCCTCCCACCCCCCACCAAGTAATTCTGAAACCACTTAAAGTGTATGGGCGACCACACATAGGCCACAGGCTGATCACCTCTGAGATGTGAGCGTTCACGGAACTTGTTAAGATTCAAAGGAATTTGGAATTGTTCTCAGACCACGTGATGCTTCTCTGTTGGCTTAGACTAAACGGTAGCTTAGGCATTGCTTATGGGTTTAAGAAAAAAGGAAGAAAACATCTTTGCTTTAGCTGCTTTGCCTCTGGGAGGCTGGCTGGCTTTGGCCACCAGGTGGAACACTTCATCTAATGTTGAGGTCTTTCTGAGGCAAGCTGAAGGAGAGCCCTGAATCTGGCAGGGCTGCCCCTGTAATTCCAGCTACTTGGGATGTACCTCCTGATTCTGGGGGTTTGAGTCTCATCCTTAAACTAACAATAACCTCTTAACCCTTTAGATACAAGTGAAAAGTCTCGTGTCGTAGGGCAGTCACTTCCTCGTGTATTAGTACAAGAATATAGGAGTTTATGCTATCTATTTGGTTTAAGCCGCCTCCTGCCCAGAAATAAGGTAGAGAGGCAGAAATAAGGTGACATTTGCCTCATATACAGCCAGTCCTGGGTTCCATACACCAAGAGTAAAAATCAGGGAGAGAGGCAGAGTGTAGTGTTGCTTTTTTGTTGTCTTGGCTAATGATGAAGGAAATCTGCCAATCACATAGAGAAAGGAAAGATAATCTTAAAAAAAAAGAAGGATGTCAGTTTAATAAAATTCAAAGCAGCTGTCTTAGTCAGGGTTTCCATTGCTGTGAAGAGACATCATGACCATGGCAACTCTTAGCATGAAATACATTTAACTGGGGCTGGCTTACAGTTTCAGAGGTTCAGTCCATTATCATCAGGGTGGGAAGCATGGTAGTGTGCAGGCAGATATGGTGCTGGAGGAGCCAAGAGTTCTACATCTTGGTTTGTAAGCAGAGGAAGGAGATGTGTGTCTCACTGGGTGTAGCCTGAGCATAGGAGACCTCAAAGCTCACCCCACAGTGACACACTTTCTCCAACAAGGCCACACCTCTGAATAGTGCCACTCCCTACAGGACAAGCGTTCAAACACGTGAGTCTCTGGAGGCCGTTCCAACTCAAACCACTGCACCAGCCGATGAGCTTAACAAACATGAAACAAAAATCATGATAAATGGCTGCCTTTAGTTTTTCACTTTGCGACTGTGTACAAAATGTCCATTTCCAGAATTTCAGCTTTGTAATTTAAGATGTCAGTTTTATAACACTTGAGACAATTTTTATTTTTGAGAAGTTGTTTCTGTAAGATGTGAACCAGAAACAAGAGGAAAAGGAGGAAAACAATACCCACAGAGCAACCAACAGCACCCGGGGCTTGTGCTGGAAGCAGAGAATTGAACAGCATCCATCTTTGAGATAGGTGACAACACTTGCCTGGATAAGGATGAAAGGAACATTTTTTTGTGTGTGTGTGCTGTTTAGCTTTCTTTAGACACTGGTGTTTACAATTTAGACACTTCTCTCCCACTGAAACTTGTCTTCCTAATAAGGCTTCCTCCTTCTCCTCCTCCTCCTCCTCCTCCTCCTCCTCCTCCTCCTCCTTCTTCTTCTTCTTCTTCTTCTTCTTCTTCTTCTTCTTCTTCTTC
>NC_034604.1:60182354-60191934 GCF_900095145.1 Mus pahari
TCTCTCTCTCTCTCTCTCTCTCTCTCTCTCTCTCTCCTGACTGTTTCCTAAATGAGCATATGTGGGGGTTACTTACTTGAGCAAGAGAAATTTACCAGTGTGCATCAGTTTGAATACATTAACAATAAACCCAGACTCACCAGTTAGGTGTCAGAGTCACACTAAAGACTCATTTGGCTCATTTGACCAAGCTTAAGCCCAGATTTAACCCACCAATTCATCTTCCTTGTGGTTTCCATCATTCCTGTCTGTCTGTTGTATGAATCAAAGTCTGAGCCAGTCTGAAGGCTGTCTTGTGAATCGGTTCCTGTCCTTGTGTCTGTATGTCTGAGTGTCCCTAAGAAAGAGCTCTCTCTTTGATTGAACAGCCAAAAGGCATCACATGGTGGGGGGAAGGATGAGGCATGTTTTATATAAATCCTTAAAGAGTTTTACAGGGGATTAAGTTGCTGACCCCAACTGACAGAGATAACAGTACCACAAACATCATTGTTTATCAAGCAAAGTTCATATGATGACTTCACACATTGGTAGTGGACATTCGTTTCATAAGGGTACGTTCAACCAGCAAATGGTTATCTTAACACCCATGCAATCACACATGCATTACTCTTGGGTCTGGGGTGTGGAAGAGTACCTAATTGAAGATTATAGCTATCTGTATATTAGTTCAGGCTGTTAAATCTGATTATGTGGGAAATCCAAAGCAAGTAAGTTGGGTTGTTACATTATTCTCTTAAAGGCAGGTTAAACAAACAGGCTGAGTGCACAGTGGGGCAGCAGTCTTAAGTTTTAGGTGACCTTGAGGTGCATTTTTAACTCTGGCTGTGAGGTTCAGCAAAATAAGTATTTTTATAATATATTGCCATGCCAAAATAAATAAATAAAAAAAAAAAAAAAAAAAAAGAGTTCTAGTGAAGATGTTGACCTCTGAGCATATGCTCGTTTTCACTGCACATTTTCATAGTGTTGTTGGATCACGTGCCTTGTTCTGATCTTTCCTCTCCCCTGACCCCCTGACTCCATTTGCTCCAGTAGGCAACAGTTTGCTTTCATGTCATCTGTTCCCCCTCTCCCACCTAGATTCCGCACAGGAGTGAAAATGTTACTCCACCTCCCTCCCCTTTAGGCCGGTTTACTCACGTAACACGATCATCTCCCATTTCATCTACTTTCCAGAACATGCCATAATCTGGCTCTTTTTTATGGTGAGAGAAGGCTCCGTTGTGAATCTATACCACACTGTTGATGCTTATCTGTTTATGTCAACCATGGGCACCTAGCGATAACTCAGCTACTGGGACTAGAGCCATGAGAGACATGGGTGGGCAGCTGTCTCTACTGCATGCTGGCATGACACTTTTGGGAAACACTCCAGAGTGTGACAGCTGGGTCATGTGGTACTTACATCTTCAGCTCTTAAAGGACCTCCGCGTCGATTTTCATGGTGGCTGAACAACTTCCATTTTCACCAACAGTACACCTGTCTCACAGTTTCACCTCTGTCTCTTCCAGAGGTACTTACCGGTGTGTAGTACTTACCAGTGTTTAGTACTTACCAGTGTTTGTTCAGTATTTACCAGTGTTTAGTACTTGCCAGTATTTGTTTAGTACTTACCAGTGTTTAGTACTTACCAGTGTTTGTTCAGTACTTACCAGTGTTTAGTACTTGCCAGTGTTTGTTTAGTACTTATCAGTGTTTGTTCAGTACTTACCAGTGTTTAGTACTTCTTAGGCTCTGATGGGTGTGGGTGTGGGTGTGGGAGTGGGGGTGAGGGTGGGGGTTGGGATACCACCTTGATGGTAACTGCTCTTTGCACCTCTGTGATGGATAAAGATTTTGAACTTTCTTCTTTTTAATAGTTGCTAGCCATTCATTGCTGCTTCTTTTGATTCCTGTCTGTTCAGTTTATTTGTCCATTCCATTCATTGATTGAAGTATTTGGTCTTCTGGAAGCCATTTTTTTATTAAAACTATGTTGGATGGAAAGCTGGCAAGAATTTTCTCCTACTTTTTTTTTTTTTTTTTTTTTTTTTTTTTTTTTTTTTTTTTTTCAAGGCAGGGTTTCTCTGTGTAGCCCTGGCTGTTCTGGAGCTCACTTTGTAGATCAGGCTGGCCTCAAACTCAGAAACCCACCTGCCTCTGCCTCCTGAGTGCTGGGATTAAAGGGGTGCGCCACCACGCCTGGCTATTCTATCATCTCTTCATTGTTTTCTTCAGTGGTCAGAAGTATTTTAGTTTGGTACAATTCCATTAGTCAGTTCTTGCTGTTCATCTTTAATTCTTTTGACAAATATCAGAATTGAAAGAGGGAAGGTCACAGCTGATACCACAGAAATATCAATGCAAAGGCCGAATCATAAGAAATTACTACAAAAATATGTCAATCGATTGGATAAACCAGATAGAGTGGACAGATTCTTAGATACATAAATGTAACATGACTGGATCATGAAGAAATAGATTTTTTTGAATAGTTCAATAATGAGCAAGATTGAATCCATAATAAAAAAAATCTCTGATTTAATAAAAGCTCAGGTCTAATAGGCTTTTGTGCTTCAATTCTACTAAACAGACATCTTTTCATCTTTTCATTTGTTGTTTTCTTTGCCCTCCTTCCTTACAACATGCTCCACAACACTTCTCTGCCTTTTTGTTTTAAAAACTCATGGGTTCGTTCTGACAAGAGAAGCTTGGAAAACAGTAGGATCTGGAGAGTTTTATTGTGTAGATCCAGATGTGATCTGGACTCATTCTGTTCTAATCTCTGCTACATGCTCACATCTCCGGGTCACGTTTTTGGATTTTATAAATTCCAGCTGAATGTCACCTCTTCAGGGACACCTTCATCAGCCTTTGACCTGAGCCAGGCGGTGATTTCCTGGCTTCTTGTTTTGTTTTTCCATTCCTTGGCAGCCTGTATCACTTCTTTTAGTCAGGATTTCTAATCTTCAGTACCTGAAATGTTTGAGGTATGACATGCATTTGTTTGGAGGACTCTCAGATTTCCCATGGCATCTACCTACAAGATTCTTCAAGCATTTCGTCCCCAAGCGTGACAACTAGAAACGTCTCCAGATATCACCAAATGTTCCCTTAAGCAAAGCAGCTTCTCCGCTCTGGAAGACCCACCATCCTAACCCATCAGTTATTTCATACGTAGTCCATCTCTCTCCCTTTGCTACAACTCACGGGGAACTTTTCACTGTTAGTTATTCCCAAGGACATATCCCACAGCTCAGCGTCTTGCAGATGCCGGACAAATATTGATTGAATAAATGAATGAACAAGAGGATTAAGTCGATATTTAAGGGCTCTGACAAGGTCTGAGGCCAAGGATTGACAGGGAAGAAAAGAGGATCCATACTTGGAATGCACATACATAGTAGCACACGGCCGGCTCTTATGCCCCAAAGCCGCAGTTCAGTAATTTTGCGGGACCATAAAGGTTTAAATGTTTACTATTTGATACTTTACTAAAACACATTTGCCAGTCTTTTTTGTTTGTTTGTTTGTGTGTTTGTGTGTGTGTGTGAAACATATGCTCAGAATGAGAGCCCTGCTTAATTACTAGGAAAGCAACTACTTTGGTGGCTTTGATTGTGTGTAAAACAGAGTTCCATTTTGGATGTCTCGCCTGTGTCCCACAAAGAAATTTCCAGGTGCTAAACAAACTCCTGTTCTGCCAACCAAGTCTTTCTTGAAGGACATTTTGTATTGTTATTGCATTGGCCTGCAGAAGGTGATCAATGTGCACCCCACTCCCTTCTTAGAGGTCAGAACCTCCTTTTCAAAAAATTCAGATCTTTTGTTCTTGTACATCTGTCGAGAGCAAGGGGAAATGAGACAAGTGATTCGCAGTCAGCTTTCTGTGTGTAAACTCTTGTTATAGCACCTGACCTGGTGAAAGGTGAGATCTGTTGGTTTTCTGGCTGCTGATAGAACCGACAGCCTTGCTTCCAGAGTAAGAGTCCTTTTCACAATGTCTTCACTGGCTCATTCAGCAAGCATTCATAAGTGGATTAATGATAATTACCTAACGATGCAAAACTGCTCAGGGTGTATGATCTGTGGGCAGCCCACCACCATTTAGGGTTTATCTCATCTCAAAAACTGACAGCAGAAGGACTGGAGAGATGGTTCAGCATTAAGGACATTGGCAGCTCTTCCAGAAGTCCTGAGTTCAACCCCCAGCAACCTCAATCATCTATGATGTGATCTGATGCCCTCTTCTGGCATGCATCATAAACATAGATAAGTAAACATACACACACACAGACACACAGACACACAGAGACACATACAACGAGGCACACAGAGACACACACAGACACACAGAGGTACACACACAGACATGCACAGAGAGACACACACACACAAATAACCCAAAAAAACAAGAGCAGGGAAGGACCAATCCAGGCTTGTGTGATAAACCAGAAATCAACAGGCTTTCTATCTTAATTGTGCCTCTGTTTGTTATTTATACAAGTTAGATGCCATGTCTACAAATCACTCATAAGAAAGACCTTAACCACTAGTTCTGAAACTTAAGAGTAGCAGCAGATATAATAATCATGTTTAGTTTAATCATTTCACATGTGGCTTCTGCCAATTAGCATCAAATAGAAGAATCCTGTTTCAATTGATAGTTTTCTGCAAACTCGACTATTGCTTCCACTAGTTCAGGTGACCTATATTGGAGTTAGGCTCCGGGTTCAACCCTGAGCATCTGGGTGCTGAGAAAAACACAGGATTTAGGATTAGGTATGCTGACACATGTCTGAAATCTTGGCATTTGAAGGTGGAGGCAGGGGATACTTGGAGGTCAAGGCCATCCTGGCTAGACAATGAGGTCGAGGGCAACATTGGTTCTATGAGCCCTTATCCAAACGGTAAACATCATCATCATCATCAACAACAACAACAAAAATAATAGAGAATTCAGTATGTCTGAGGAAAATCAAGAGGGCTGGCAGCTTGGGTTCCCTGGGGGGATCAGGCGGTTCCTTTCCTAAGTGTTTCTTCTGCCCTGGGTGGGCACCTTCTTGCAAAGGCTTATTTTCACGAATAGTTAGAGGACATGTGGTATGGTCGTCCTCAAGGACTGCTGTGTTCAGAACCACCCGCAACACCGGCTTTTCCACCAGAGCGGCTGAGGGCAGGGCACAGGCGGCTGTGCCATTTGAACTCCTGCCGTAATTCTCCTGTGTGGCCGTTTTGAACCGGATGTGCCAAGTCCGGGGCTGTAACATCAGCTTGTTTGAAAATTACCCAGAGGATCTTTTAAACCCAGCTTGTTGGGCTCCAGTCCCGGAGTTCCTGATTCAGTGGTTGGGGACAGCTGGGCAATCTGCATTTCTAATGAGTTCCCAGGTAGCGTTAGTGTGGTGATGCTCTGGGGACATCGAGTTGAAAAGCAGTGCTTCAAATTAAAGGGACGATTGGAACAGGAGACTGGTGTTTCTAATGTCCTCGTTAAATCCATCTACGCTGCAATTTTATCCATCTCCGGGTATAAAAGTCACCACAGAAGTCTTCTCGTGTGTTCCTGGACGTTTTAATGACACACAACCCACACGTGTCTGGGATGAACATGCTACTTGCTGACTTTTCTCTGTCTCCTTCGTTTCATCCTACCCTATCGCACGTGTGTTATGTAGGCCAGAGGCCAATCGTAGGTGTCTCTCTTAATCACTCTCCATCTTGATTTTTGAGATAATCTCTCACAAAACCTGGAGCTTCATGATGGATGGACCAGTAAGTTTCAGGAGTCCCCCGTCTCTGTCTCACCAGCATTGGGATCAAAGACATGTGCTGCTGTGGCCGGCTTTTTCCACTGGCTCTGGGAAGCCCGATTCAGATCTTCATACGGGCGTGGTCTGTGCCTTACTGACAAAGGTGTTCCTCCAGGCCCTCTTCCTTTCTTTTTCAGAAGGACGAAGGTTGTTAAAAGACTACAGTGCACCGGTGTGCTTTAGTTCTAAAGAACGTTTTCCTGATAGAGTAACCTGTGTGATACCAGAAGGCCTTGTAGCGAAGAGTCCCAAGGACTTATGGAATCATCAGAAAGAAGAAAGAGTGAAAAACCAATGTTAAACACGACATCAATAATTAAATAAATCTGCACGGCGTATGTTGACACCCGCAGATCAGACTACGTTCAGTTTAATTATCCTAGTTGTTTACGAAGCAAGCTAGTACCATCCCTGCTTCTCAATCAGCTACATCCTGTCTTAGAGTAGATTCTCAGATAGTTGTCTCTCTTTTTTTTTTCAGTAGCTTTGTATGCAGCCAAGGGAATAATCTTCACCAGCCATACTGACTTAGCATGTTCTATTTAAACACACCAGTTAATGAGTAAGAATTTCCCTAATGACTCTAGAATCCCAAGAGGCAAATTCCAACTCAGGATACATTTATCAGTTTTAGATCACGGTAAAACTGAGAGGACTGTGTAGGGATTTCCCATGTACCCCCCCCCACAGTCTCCCCCGCTCCCCAGTTGAATATCTGTTATAATTTATAGCAGTGTCCCATTGTCACCCAGTGTCCATATTTACACCAGGGTTCTCGCTTGGTGCTGTCCATTCTGTAGGTCAGGACAAATGGATTCTCTCTCTCTCTCTTAGCTATAATATTTGGTTAAACATCCCCTTAACAAGCAGAATATTGATAGATTCCAATCTTCATGAAGTCAATACCCTATGTTGTTACTTATTTATTTATTTTGGAGACAGGGTCTCACTGTACAGTCCAGGCTAGCCATGAACTCCCTGGGACTCTCCTGCCTTAGCCTTCGGATGCTGGAGTTACTGGTGTATATCACCACTCCTGGCTGTGTTGCGCTTTGAATGGTACCTAATGTCTTTATTTATCCATTGCTCTGCTGCTGCTGTGAAAAGACACCATGACCAAGGTGACTCTTATAAAGGAAATGATTTAATTGGGGGCTTGCTTATAGTTTCAGGGGTTACTTACAGTGTCATCATGGTGGGGAATATGGAGAAATGTAGGTGTTGGTGGGGGAGAAGTAGCTAAAAGCTACATCCTGATCCATAGACTGAGAGGGAGAGACAGAGAGATACAGAGAGACAGACAAAGATAGAGACAGACAGACAGAAAGACACACAGAGAGACAGAGAAATACAGAGACAAAGAGACAGAGACAGAGACAGAGACAGAGAGACAGAAAGACACACACAGAGACAGACAGAGATAGACAGAGACAGATAGACAGACATGCACACATATACACACACACACACACAAACACACACACATACACACACACAGACTGGGAGACAGAGGGAGGCACAGACACACACACACACACAGAGACAGAGAGAGAGACAGAGAGACAAAGAGACAGAGAGACAGACTGGGCCAAGCATGGGGTTTTGAGACTTCAAAGCCCACCAGTGACATACTTCCTTCATCAAGGTTACATTTTCTAATCTTTCTCAAATAGTGCCACTCCCTGGTCACCAAGCATGCAAATATATGAGCCTATGGGGACTGTTTTTATTCAAACCACCACATCTAAATGTACTGGGCACTAAAACTTGAAAATGAGTTTTTTTTTTTAGTTTTTGGAATTTTTTAAAAAACATTTTTATGCTGGTTAAAAAGTTGATCAGCAAAGGCGGCACTTGAGTGACTGAGAAATGAGTGGGAAACTCGACTGGTTCTGCCTCCCTCCTGTCCATCGTTGTTTGTGCCTTGGAGACCTTTTACTTCAGAACATCAGTGATAGGCTTAGCATCAGTAACCGGTAGAGGCTCCTGACTGAGGGTGGGGGCAGTGGTCTGTATCCCCCGGATAAATAGTTAACATAGTGAGTTATATAAATGTAGCAAGCAAGGGCTGTGTGGCTTTCCAGGGTGATGTGACAGTGATGTTAGTGACATGCTACATGGGACAAGAGGTATCGGGTGGCGGGATGGGACACGCTGGGATGGTGTGCAGATAACTTAAGTAGGGTGGCCAGAGACACCTTCACTGAGAAGACTTGAAGCAGGTGAGGAATTCGGTAAGACTGAGCAAGATCAGAATGCTTCCGGGTGGGGCCTTGTGCAGAGCATTTTTGGGGTTTTCTAGAAAAGGATGATAGGTCTGGGTGGCGGGAGAGGGCAAAGGGGGCAAAGCTAGGAGCTCATAAGGCCTTGCGGGCTGGAATAAGATCAGTTTAACCTCTTGAGCATTGTCTTCACCATTAAGCACACACACTGTACAGGCTGGTTTTGTGTGTCAACTTGACACAAGCTGGAGTTATCACAGAGAAAGGAGCCTCTCTTGAGGAAATGCCTCCATGAAATCCAGCTGTAAGGCATTTTCTCAGTTAGTGATCAAGGGTGGGAGGGCCCATTGTGGGTGGTGCCATCCCTGGGCTGGTAGTCTAGGGTTCTATAAGAAAGCAAACTGAGCAAGCCAGGGGAAATAAGTCAGTAAGCAGCACCCCTCCATGGCTTCTGTGTCAGCTCCTGCTTCCAGGTGCCTGCCCTGTGTGAGTCCTTGTCCTGGCTTCCTGTGGTGATGAATAGCAGTGTGGAAGTATAAGCTGAATAAACCCTTTCCTCCCCAACTTGCTTCTTGGTCATGATGTTTTGTGCAGGGATACAAACCCTGACTGAGACACAAACACGATTTTCTATATCAAGTTCTTGTAATTCTACTCTTATAACGCCACAGAAGTATTATAATGAGTCTTTGAATAATTTAAAGGAGGGCTGTTGTGCTGGTCAATACATGTTTTTTCCTTCAACCTGACATAAACTAGGGTATCTGAGAAGCTGGAACCTCAATTAGAAAATTCCCCCATTGGCCTGTAGGCAAGTGTGGAGAACATTTCCTTGTTTAAGGATTGACTGAAGAGAGGACAGCCCACTTGGGAGAGGGGCCAGCACTACACTTGGGCAGGTCTGTAAACAGAGTTCCTGCCTCCAGTTCTCTGCCCTGACTCAGATCAGTGTTGGACAGTGATGTGGATGTGTAAGTTAAATAAACTCTTTCCTCCCTGAGTTGATTTTGGTCTGAATACTTTTTATCATAGCAGTAGAAAGTGACTCATTCACACACTCACACACACATACGAATGCGCTGGCACACATGCACACACTGCCTATTAATGAGACATGCCTGGAAGCCTAGCTTTGTGATGAGAAGATAGTGATCAAGCACTGGTAATTGGCATTGATGATAAGCTGTAGAGCTAGAGGTTGTGCGCATGCCTGCAAGGCGAGCTCTTGGGAGACAGTTGAAAGTCTGAGGCCTGACTGCTCAACAGTGATTTCTTTTCTTTCTTCCCCCCACAGGTGAACAAATGTTTTAATTAAAAGATGACTTTGTCAGTTATTCATATGCTCCAGGACACAAGAGCTGAATGCCCAGAAAAGTACTGGGGGTTTGGGCAGCTGGAAGAACAGGGTCTTCACCCAGGTTTTCCTGATCCCTGGTCTGCTGTCTCTTCCACAGTGCCATTGTGAGTTATCTTCTTCTTCTTCTTCTTCTTCTTCTTCTTCTTCTTCTTCTTCTTCTTCTTCTTCTTCTTCTTCTTCTTCTTCTTCTTCTTCTTCTTCTTCT
>NC_034604.1:60194249-60254179 GCF_900095145.1 Mus pahari
TAGCAGAAGATGGCCTAGTCAGCCATCATTGGGAAGAGAGGCCCCTTGGTCTTGCAAACTTTATATGCCCCAGTACAGGGGAACACCAGGGCCAAGAAGGGGGAGTGGGTGGGTAGGTGAGCCAGGGGACGTGGGGAGGGTATAGGGGACTTTGGGGATAGCATTTAAAATGTAAATGAAGTAAATACCTAATAAAAATTGGAAAAAAAAAAAAAAAAAAAGAAACCAAAATCAGGTGTTCGCAGCCTTCCCTGCGCTGCTGCTCTCTCTAATGCCAGCGCCACCTTTCTCTGGCTAAGCTTCAGCCGAAGGAGGGGTGGGGGTAAGTAAGGAGGTGCTCATACCATGGCTCCTACAAAGCAGACTGCCCGCAAATCCACTGGCGATAAAGCACCCAGGAAACAACTGGCTACAAAAACCGCTCGCGAGAGTGCGCCCTCTACTGGAGGAGTGAAGAAACCTCATTGTTACAGGCCTGGTAATGTGGCACTCCGTGAAATCAGACCGCTATCACAAGTCCCCTGAACTTGTGATTCGCAAGCTCCCCTTTCAGTGTCTGGTGCGAGAAAGTTGCTCAGGACTTCAAAATAGATCTGTGTTTCCAGAAGGTAGCTATTGGTGCTTTGCAGGAGGCAAGTGAGGCCTATCTGGTTGGCCTTTTTGAAAATACCAACCTGTGTGCTATCCTTGCCAAACGTGTAACAATTATGCCAAAAGATATCCAGCTAGCACGCCGCATACGGAGTGCACTATGGAGGGAAACATTTATAATTACTTTTTGTCATGCAAGACACTTATATAATACATTATGTAAAATTAGGTATGTTTTTCACATTTTAAAAAGTTTGTTTTTTATACATTTTTTTTTTAATTTTTATGTGTGTGAGTACACTGTAGCTGTCTCAGACCCATCAGATGAGGGCATCAGATCCTGTTACAGATGGTTGTGAGCCACCATGCAGTTGCTGGGAATTGAACTCAGGACCTTTGGAAGAGCAGTGAGTGCTCTTAACTGCTGAGCCATCTCTCCAGCCCTTAAAAAGTTGTTTTTTTTGTTTGTTTGTTTGTTTTAAATTTTTTATCTGTTCTTTGTGAGTTTCACATCATGCACCCCAATCCCACTCATCTCCCCATCCCCTCATATCCAGTCTCCACCCTGGCAACCTGCCTTCCAACAGAGAAAAGAATCTCATTGTGGAAGTTGTAGTATGTCACAGTGTGTCCCACAGTAATATACCCTTTGTATACTTTTTTGCTTTTGTCACACTTCTTTGCTTGCAAATGTTCATTTCAGGCATCTGGTTTCTGCTAGTCTTTCAATACTGGAGCCTCACTGGGACCCCTCTTGGATATTCAGTTGTTGCCTTGTATTATGGAAATCTCATGGTTTTTGGATCTGTTGGACCAGCCCCTTCCTGCACTCCAGAAGTTCATTGATGGGGTAGATTTTGGGGTGAGCCCATTCAAAGCTCTGAATCTGAACCTAGAGGAATCTGAGCTGGTCAGCCCTCTGTCTCTCTCACTCTCATGCCCTCAGACAGGATCACCCACAACCTACAAACCAGGGCCAGAGCTACCCTGCTGCCCAGCTGGGGTGCAGGGTCCTTTCTCCTAAGTGTTACAGCTGGTGAACTGGTTACAGGGTCAGATCTCCCACTGTGATGACTTTGGGCTAGCTGTCCTGCCTGCTGTAGGTGGCAAGGGGTGGAGCTGTGTGTATGTGTGTGGGGACAGCTCTCCTTTGCCTATGTTACTGCACAGCAAACAGGGGGCAGGTCCAGCTCTCCCAGGTTCATGCCCTCAGGGTCAGCTTACCCATGACCCTGCTACCAGAGTCAGCTCTGCTCTGCTGCCCAGGTGAGGTATAAACCTGCTCTCTCAAGTGCTGGAGGTGGTGAGGGGAAGGAAGGGCCAGCTCTCCCTCCTGGCGCCAGTGGCATCTCTCCCTTGTGCAAGCCACAGCACAGGAGATGAGTGTAAGGCCATCTCTCCTATGGTCACTATCTTTGGGGCCAGCTCACCCTCAATGTGTGGGGCTTCTCCCCTGAGTTGAGTGCTGTGGCTGGAGAGGGGGTAGGGATCAGCTCTTCTGCTCTCATGCCCCTAGGGACAGCTCTCCCATGATGCCCATGTGAGGGGTGGGGCTAGCTCTGCACATCCCTCAGACATTAATATGTCCCTGGGCAGCAGCTCAGATCAGAAACATTGCCCTGGTGGTAACAGTCCCATGTTCCCATAGGGGCTTGGACTCAGATGTGACCCCTGTTGGCTGCAAAGGCCATGGTCCCAGATGGGATCGCTGGCTACTCACACCAGGCTGTTTTTCACTATCCTCAGGTCTCCAGACCTGCCTCTCTCCATTGTTCCCACATCCTTCTGTTTCTCTTTCTCTTCCATTTCTCCATCATACTTACTGGTGCCCGAGGTCTCTGAGTGTCTGGGGTCCTCTCAGGAGTGGTCTCAGGAGTGCTATGCCCCCTAGTGCATTATGGCATCAGGCAGGGGTCATCGTGGGCATGGTCTGCCCATGTAGACCTGTGTGGTGCTGGACTGGTGGTCATATCAGGCTAGCTTCCTGACTGGGCCCCATGACACCCGACTGGTGGTCATCTCAAGCTTGCTTTTTGTCAGGGAGTGTTAGGTTAGGTCAGAACATTGAGTGTAGACATAGCCTCTCTCCTCTCTGCCACCTACTGACACACATGTGACACAGCAGCCACACCTGCAACACCTCTAAGGGCTGGGTTTTTTCACATTTTTTTTATTATCATGAACAAAGCACAGGAAGAATATTAATTAAAAATTAGTTAAATTGTATTAATTACTAATACTATATAATAACTAATAATTAAACCAATAACTAATACTTAAATTATTATTTAAAATTAACTAGAATTAAAATCCAAAATGTAGAAAAACTTTCCTTCCTGTATATATGAAGTTTAACATCCTGGATATGCAAGTGACCAGACCATATTCCCAGAAATAATCACGGCCATGCTGAAATGAGTCTTCTGGATACTTACTGAAACTGTGTTCATGCTTATTGAGAAAACAAACACTGGGGGTAGCAAGATGGCTCAGTGGATAAAGGCACTTGCCACCAAGCTGGATGCCCTAAGTTCGATCCCCAGGACCCACACGTGGAAGGAGAGAACTGACTCTTGCACATTGTCTTCTGCCATCTGCATGCACATGTGTACACACACACACACACACACACACACAGAGGAGGGGGGATTGAGAGAGATGCTTTTGGCATTTAACAACAGAGTGTTTTGAAGTACTTACCCTGATCTAGAGAGCATTAGGTAATAGCTACTGAGATTTCAGGAATAGCACTTTCTCTCTCAGTAGGTGTTAACACAATCATTAGAGGTAGGCTTAAAGCCTCACATATAAACATTTTTTAATTTTGAGAGAGGAATTTATTAAATGGGGGTGGGGAATGTGCCTTTTTAAAAATGAGTTAGGGCATCACTGTTCAAATTACAAACTACATATGGTTTCCCTGTGTGAGCCAAAGCCATTCTAATGTGGGGTGCATGCTCTCGGAAGTGTGGCACATTGCAATGGACCTTCAGCTAATCTATTTGACTGCTACGTTTCATAAAAAACATGGAGCAAATCCACTAAATATCAAGTTTGAGCCTCTTTCTTACTACGTCTTGGTGATTAAGCATTTCATTGGACAAATACAAGTATGAAAAAACTGCAGTCATAAATATCAGGGAGAGTGTGTAATCACTGCCAGCCACACACATTTAAAAGGTCATTCTTAGCTTGACTAGAAAACGAGAAAGACAGATTATCCTGCTGGACTTCCCTCCGCTGAACCCCGTTAAAATTGTCATTTAAGTTCAGCATGGAAAGAGGAAACATTTCAGAAGCACAAAGCTGAGAGAGAGAGAGAGAGAGAGAGAGAGAGAGAGAGAGAGAGAGAGAGATCCCTTTATTGTCCGAGAGCCAAGTTGTTCTACTCAGTGTGTACTGACTGGTTGAGCATCCCCTCCTGGTAGGCCATGGCTCACCTTCCCTTTCCCAGGCTCCTCCCCTTTACCTGCAGCCGCTCACACACCTCCGTGCCCTGCCCTCTGACTATGTTAGCATCACTGGTTTCACACACTTGTTTTCGCCTGTTTTCTCCTGGCTTGAATCTGCAGAGCTTGGTTTACAGGTAGGTTGACGCATGGGACAGCTTAGCTTAGCATGTTTGAGGCTCTAGGTTCAGCTCAAGTTGTACGAGGCCATCATCTCCTGACATTCCAAAGAGAAGTATTAAAGCAGGGAATCAAGATATCCATCATACTGAGTTTGTAAGTGATTTTTTTTCCACCCGGTCTTTAAACTTTATTCCACCTTGTCTGGGCATGGTGGTGCTCACCTTTCATCTCAGCACTTGGGAAGTCGAGGTAAATGGAACTCTATGAGTTCATGGCCAGCCAAAGCTATTACTGAATACTTCGCTTACACCAGCTCATTACACTTCCCCCCAAACCTTTCCTTATACTTAACTTTAAGCTCATAATACTATGATATTTACTAAAGAAACATCTAAATATTTATGTTTTAGAATCAAAGGCATCTAACTCTGGCTATTTGCATCAAACCTTAATTTTTAAATTACCATTGTGTGTGTGTGTGTGTGTGTGTGTGTGTGTGTGTGTGTGACTGTAGGCGTGTAAGTCAGGGACCAACTTGCAGGCATCTGTTTTCTCCTCCTACCATGTCGGCCTCTAGGATAGAATTCAGGTCAGGAGGTTTGGCAGTAAGCACTGCTGAGCCACCTCAACTTGTCAGAGCCTTAAAGCTTTGATATCCTTTATGCCAGTGATTTTATTCTAAAAAAAAACTGACTTTAATGACAACATGAAATACAGAAAAGGATACATTAGTAAGTTCACTTCATTCTTAAATATGAAGATGTAAGTTATATATAATTTAAAACACTGTATTTAATGCATGGTGATATTTGGAGGAAAATATAATTATGCACTGAATTACTTGTTTTTTATTTCATCCTCCTTTGGCTCTCTTCTTTGAGACAGGGTCTCATGTGGACTAAGGTGGTGAGGCTGGCTTTGAACTCCTGATCCTGCTTGGCTCCATCTCCCAAGTGCTGGGGTCACAGGAGTGCACCATACACAGCACCTTGGATGGTCTTATCTTAATGACAGTAACAAATATTCATTGAGGAAAATTAGAAAATAATCGTAAGAGTAGAAAGTTGTGTTGGTGCAAGTGGGGACAAGGCTGGCCAGGGTGACCACACCTTTGAGCACTGGAAGAGGGGACATAGGCAGGTAAGTTTCTGTGAGTTCTAGGCCAGCCAGGGCTTCACTGTGAGATCCTTCTCCCCAGCCCCAATACTACAGGAATGACTGGGTAGTTTGCATACACCAAGAAATATTTTTTTCAAGGAGCAAATCAACAAATGAGAATGGCTAGGTTTGGAGAACCCATTTAGTTATGTTTTTGCTGGGAATTGAAGGTAGGGCTTTGCAAGTTAGGCAAGTGCTCTGCCAGTGAATTACATTCCTAGCCCTTTACAAATGCTTCTCATAGGAAAGGCCATCCAGAGACTGCCTCACCTAGGGATCCAGCTCATCTGCAAACACCAAATCCCAACACTATTGCTGATGCCAAGAAGCGCTTGCTGACAGGAGCCTGGTATGGCTGTTCCCTGAGAGGCTCTACCAGCACCTGACCAATGCAGATGCAGATACTCACAGCCAACCATCGGACTGAGCCCAGGAACCCCAATGGAAGAGCTTGGGGAAGGACTGAAGGACCTGAAGGGGATTGCAACCTCATAGAAGAATATCAACTAACTGGACCACCAGAGCTCCCAGGGACTAACTAAACCACCAACCGAAGAGGGATCCATATCTCCAGATACCTATGTAGCAGAGGATGGCCTTAGCTGACATCAATGGGAAGGGAGGTCCTTGGTCCTGTGGAGGTTTAATGCTCCAGTTCAGGGGGATGCTAGAGCAGTGAGGTGAGGTGGGAGTGGGTGAGTAGGTGGAGGAGCACCCTCATAGAGGCAAAGGGGAGGGGGGAGAGGAGTGATGGGATGGGGAGATTGTGGAGGGGTAACTGGGAAGGGAGATCTCATTTGAGATGAAAATGAAAAAAAGATTAATAATAAAAATGCTTCACTACACTTAATAATGACTTTCATTTACAACAGATTTATTCTTGTACATAATGTATTTCAGCCATTCCTTGTTACTTTCTCTTGTCTCCTCCCACTGTCTTCAATCTCATTCTTTGTCACAACTAGCCCCTCTTCTCCATCTGTGTCCTTTTTTTCTGGTGATCCAACAAGTCAGGAAATGGCGAGGCTGTTCTCCAACACAATATTGACTGGCCTGGTCTTACACAGACCTGATGCAGATAACCAGAGCTGCTGTGAGTTGGACACAGTGGCCTGTCCTTCCTGTGGGTCAGCATTCCCACATGGCCCCCTCCATTCCTCTAGCTCTTGCCTTCTCTCTGCCCCTTATTCCTTGACGTTCCCTGAGCTGCAGGGGCATGATACGGATGTTCCACTCATGACCCAGCACACAACGGTCACTTATTCCCATCACTTTGACCAGTAATGAGCCTCTGTGGTTGCCATGACCACCACTAAAAGAAGTTTCTCTGACCAGCACCAATTGATGGCACAGCCTTGGTTTGATGTCTTTGAGATAGTGTCTTGTCTTGTAGCTGAGGCCTGTGTTAAACTAGCTGATCTCACCATGGTAACAGTGGGGCTCTGTCAGCTTCTGGGATGCTGGGACTGGAGACATGCATCACCATGATCCTCAGGAGTTGTCTTAGGGTTACTGTTGTTGCCATGAAATACGATAACCAAAAGCAAGTGGGGGAGAAGCTGATGCAGAGGCCACGGAAGGGTGCTGCTTACTGGCTTGCTCCCTCTGGCTTGCTCAGCCTGCTGTCTTATAGAACCCAGGACCACCAGCCCAGAGATAGAACCAACCACAGTGGGCTGGGCTCTCCTCCATCAATAACTAATTAAGAAAATGCCTCATAGCTGGATCTTGTGGTGGCTTTTTCTCAGTTAAGGTTCTCTCCTTTCAGATAACTCTAGTTTGAGTCAAGCTGAGTGAGACTAGCCAGAGCAGGAGTCATGGTTTTAATAAGCTCCAGATGGACTGGATTTGTGATGTTTCATCACAAATGAACACTTGGCATTTCTTCTAACAGTTAATGCCCTTTCGGGCTACTTCCATGAAGACACTGATGATGTATAAGCCTCTTCACGAAATAGAAGAGCCTCTCATGAGTGAGGAAATGAATTTCTCATATCGCACAGAACTTTATATATACAACATTTTTATGTTAGAGGGAAGTTAAATTGGATGGTGTGAGGATAAGTATCATTTTGTTTTGTCTCTACATTTTAAAGAACTTCTGTACAACTCCTGAACTGCCTATAAAGCACCTCAAGACATTCATCACTTGCTGTGCTGAGGATATTATACTTGGCATGACCAATGGTCAGAGACTTAATGTCACTGCTGGCTCCCAGCAGCAGGTGGGAGGTGCTTCTCAGTCACCAGATGGGAGTCCAGGAATCAGCAGTAGCAGCAGGAAGGCAATGGAAACTGGGGGGTAATCAGACATTGGCAAGAACTACAAGGGAGAGAACTCACTCCTGGGAACGTGTTGAAATAAGGCGTGGAGTTCTCATCACCCCTACGGTGTGTCTAAGGAGACATTTATTGGCGTTAAGTAAGAAGGACAGCCAGGAGACAGCAGGGTGTTGTTGAACAAAATGATTTCCTTTTAGGATAAGGTCAGACGTGAGACTAGGGAGAAGAACAAGAATATTTCCTTGGTAGAAGATTCTAGATAGAATGGAATGTTAACAGAAAGAGCTGGATAGCTAATGGCTGAACTTGCAGGGTCTCAGAGTTGTCTGTGGAACCATTAGGGGAGAAGTCTAGGATGGGGCTTTTGATGCCAGATGGTCAGTGAGCACAAATTCAATATAGATGACGGTGCTAGAGCCATAGATGAAGGGGTGGGAATCTTATAGCAAGAACAGGAAAATGTAGGCATAACTAGCGCTACCCTTACTTCCAAACCCCAGCCAATATATGTAGGTCGTCCCCTTCAAGGGGGTGGAGCACAGCTCTCCTCTCTCTCCCTTTTCCAGCCCTTCCTACTTTTTCTGTTCCCGTCCTTCAGCTCTTCCTTCATTTTTTCTTCTTTCTGAGACTGGGTCTGCTGTAGTCCAGGTTGGCCTTGAGCTTGCTATCAACAGAGTCCAGCTCTGAACTCCTGATCCACATTCCAAGTGCTGGCATGACAGGCATGTGTCAGTGTGCCATGCTTAGAGTCTCTCTCTGTCTCTCTGTCTCTGTCTCTCTTTCTCTCTCATGCTGGAGGATTAGCTTTAGTTAACAGATTTGAGATTTCTGTATGTCCTGGGACATGATCTCTGAGAATAAGTGAGTGTATGAAGTGTGTAGCAAGTCAAGGGAAGAAGAAAAATAGCAAGTGTTAAATAGACACAGACATAGCAATACATCATCAAATTGGGTGTTCAAAAACACTCAGCAGGAATAACTGGGGCAGCCCCATGGAGGCAGGTAGCTGGAGTTCCGGGTAGAAAGAGTCATGGGCATGGCAGAGTTGTCCCCTTAAGTGAGGCTTCCAAGCAGAAGAACAAATTATGACAGATACAGACAATGTCATCAATTGGGCACCCAAGACACCCAGAAGAAACCAAATGGGGAAGTTGAGGCAGTCAGCTGGAGGGTCCAGGTGAGAGGGTCCTCTCCACCATGACTGAATTTCCAGCTCCACTTTCCTGTTGCAGGTGCTTTATATTGCACGATAAACACTAGTAACCGTAATTAGAAAGACTACATTTTAGCTAATCTGAAGGAAATGTTTTTACTTCTGGATTGTTTTCGTATTCTTTTTCTTTTCTGTCATAGAGTTAGGGAGTCCAGCTCATCTCCAGACAGGGAGCCTTGGAGGACACTTTGAGACAAACATGGCTGGGGCTGAAATGGTAATGGAGGGGGTAACATATGTTATTTGGTCTTTTTGTCCTGTGGTCTTTAATAGTCTCTCTTTGTTCTGTATATCTAGTGTTTTGATTATTGTGAGTCATGGGGAATTTCTTTTCTGGCCCAGTGTATTTGATATTCTGGGTGCTTCTTGTACCTTGATAGGCATCTTCTTTTTTTAGGCTAGGGAAATTTTCTTCTATGATTTTTTGAAATTATTTTCTGTGACTTTGACTTGGGTTTCTTCTCCTTCTTCTATCTTGTCTTCAATGTCAGAGATTCTCTCTTCCATCTCTTGTATTCTGTTGGCGAGCCTTGCCTCAGAGGTTCCTGTTAGGTTCCTAAATGTCCAGTTTTTGCTCATTTTTCTTGATTGGTTCTATTTACACTTTCATGTCTTGAACTCGTAAGTGTTCCTGCTCAGATGGAAGGGTATCCTAGGACTTGGAAGCCCAGGAACCACATAGCTCTGAGGGGAGAAGGTATTCTAATGGAAGGGTATCCTGAGATGTAGAGGCTCACACACAGCTCTGAGGTAGGTCAGTGTCCCAGTGGAAGGGTATTCTGAGACATGAGATCCCAGGAACCACAGAGCTCTCACAAGAAGCTTCCTCAGAAGAGACATGACAGCTCCCAGGGGAGGGGAGCCCCAGCTGAGCTGAGGGGCTCAGGAGCCTTAGCCCTGCTCCACTTCTTTCCTTCTTCCCTTCTCTTCATTGCTTCTTGGCTTCTTCCGATGAGTCACATGAGGCAGCAAATCTCATAAAAGAGATTTATTGGAGAGTCTAGGGTGTGGAGGGTGGCTGCCTCTGCCCCAGGGAATTGGACAAAGGGAAAGGCTTTTATATAGGATTTCTTAGGGGGTGGAGCTTTTCAGGGTAGAGATTTCTAGAGTGAGGATTGGTGGGATTTCAAGTCCTGAGCTTGGAGAGCTCAGGGGTTGGTAGGTTTTTGTGCTCAGGATTGGAATTGGTGTCCCCCTCGCCCCCGCAGGAAGTTTAGGGATTGGTTGTGAGGAGCGGGTTTGGCCGCGGCCCCAAGATGGCACCTGGGACTGCCGCCAAGTCTAACGGCTAACAACTGACTTCCTCATATCCCTCAAGATAGCCACATCCGTTAAGCCGCACTGCAGAGATGCACCACAACGAAAGGTCAGATGATGTGACGAATGTAGTCCTGTGCCAATGAACTGTGTCTACGTGGAATAGGGTGATGGGGAGTGGACTAGAGGGTATAAAAGGGGATGGCCAAGAGAGGTCGGGGGATCTTTTTAGTGCACATAGTTATGTTCCTGAATAAACTGCTTTGAGAAGGACATCGGTTTCGTCGCTTCTTTTCCGCTGGTCAGAGACGGTAGCTACAATTGGTGTTTTTGTTTTTGTTTTTTTTCACTCATCTCACCCCAAACCCCCTTCCTAGGCATCTGGCCCATGGGTTAAGATGGGAAGACCTTTCCAGTTGCAGGCAGTTTCAGCTGAGGCACCATCGCTGCTGAGCTGCTGAGGGTGGCTGAAGAGGAGGTGTCGCCACTGTGGATAAGCTCGTACAGGACAGCTCCTGTGGTGGTGTTTCATGAGGGTGGTAGGCTGAGGCAGAAAAGAAGGTGCTGTGGACAGTTCCTGTGACAGTACCTCATGACAGCAGCAGGCTGAGGTGGGGAAGCATGTGTTGCCACCATGGACAGCTCCTGTGGCAGTACTGGACAGCAGCTGGGTGAGGAGGTGCAGACATTTTGACAGCTCCTGTGGTAGTATTGGGTTGGAAGGAGGGGCTGCCACTTTGACCTCGTGGGGACGCTGCTTAGGGACCACAGGACCGTTTTTCTCCATTTCATCCACTGTTTGCATTTTTCTAGATTTCATTAATGATTTTTTTCTGTCTCTTAAGAACCTTGAGAGTATCATAATAGACTATTTTAAAGATCTTGTCTTATGCTTTAGTTACATTGTATTTCTAAGGACCACTGGAGGAGAGTTGTTAGGCTTTAGTGGAGACATATTATCTTGACTGTTATTGATTATATTTTTTCTTAAGTGAGCAATTTTATTAAAAACAAAGCAAAATCCCAAACAAGACCAAACAAAACACCAAACAGAAGTCTACACCATGGAGGAGGTCTGGGGTCAGGTTTCCCTCCATCAGCTGCTAAGGCAGAAAAGAAGGTTCTGCTGCTGCGCAAAGGGGTTGGGGATGGCCTCCATGCTGTCATGCAGGCAGATGAGCGGTACTGAGGTGCCATCACACATGATAAACCCCGGCTGCCGTGTGTCCTCTATCAGCTTGTACTGCTTGTTGGAATCTCGCACATGTGCAATGGTTCCATCCAGCACTAGGTTGTGCAGTGGGTCAAACCCTTTCAGGATCCCTCTGGGTTCTCAGCCACCCTGGAACTTCATGTAGATGGTCTTGTCAATGTACTTATGTAGACAGGCCCAAAATGCTTTCTTCTTTTTTCTCTTTGTCCACCATCTTGCCATAGCCTCTTGATTATATTTTTACACTGGTAGCTAGGTATCTGGGTTTCAGGTAGTTGTAATTCTAGGTGTTTATACCTGCTCTTGCATTTGTTGGGTAGATGTTCCATTCCTTGGTTTTGGTTGCTGCTTCTGGTTCTTAGGACAGTGTGATGCTTTGGGTTGCCTGATGAGGAATGCTTCTGAGATCCTGCCACGTGTGGCCTTTGGGGATAGATAGTGTTTCTAGGTATTGGGAGCTGACACAAAGGACTGGGGATGTCCTGAAGGTATGTGTGAAGGGGCCCACAGGAAGGAAGAAATCTGTGTCTGTTACTAGGATCTGTTTAGTCCCCTGGGTATGGGGGCAGAGAAGAAGGAGAGGCCACGGCAGGTGATCTTGTGCTAAGACAGGAGAGGTGGTTGGAATTGGGGGACAGGAGGGAGAAGATCCCCTACCTGGTTCCTTGGTTGGTATGGCTGGCAGCTTTCTAGGGAGTGCCTGCAGGAGTTGGCAGTGGAGACAGAGGGATGGGGTAATGGTGGAGAGCCATAGGAAATGTTCTGCTTGATCTGGCAATAGGAGCAGTGAGGAAGAGAAGGTTGCAGCAGGTGGCCTGCTATGGAGCTAGGGAGAAGAATGAGGGACTGGAATCGGAGGACTGGAGGGAGAGTAAAGATCATCAGATAGATAGTGTTTCTATTCTGGCTGACAGGAACAGAGGGTTTCCAGGGAGTGCCTATGGGTTGTGGTGTGTGTGTGTGTGTGTGTGTGTGTGTGTGTGTGTGTATTTGCCTGTGTCTGTGTGTGTTGTGTGTGTGAGTGTGTGTATTTGCCTGTGTCTGTGTGTGTTGTGTGTGTGTGAGTGTGAGTATTTGCCTGTGTCTGTATGTGTGGAGACTAGAGGATGGTGTTGAGTATCTTTCTCTATTGCTATCCGTCTGTCTGTCTGTCTGTCTGTCTGTCTGTCTGTCTGTCTGTCTGAGATGGTTTTTCACTGAACCTGGAGCTTGCTGTTTTGGCTCTATTGGCTGAGCACCAATCCCCAAAGATCTTCATTCCTATCTTGTACCAGCACTGGGATTATAGACATATCTGGCTTTAAAAAACTAATTAAAAATTGAGGGTATAATTACATTATTTCCCCCTTCTCTTTCTCCCTTACACATCCTTCTGAGCATACCCCTTTTCCCTCTCTTTGAAATTCAAGGAATCCTTTTCTCTTTGTTTCTATATAAATATATTGTTCCTATCTACATAATGTCTGCACAATGCTCCTATGTGTTCAGGGCTGGAGACTTGGTATTGGATAATCAATTGGTGTGTTCTTCCCTGGGGAAACTGTTTCTCTTGATGTCAGCATCCTTTAGCTGTCTGGAGTTCTTTGTGAAGGATGGAGGCCTCCTAAAATTTCCCCTTCCCATGCTTATGTGCATATTGGTGCTGTCCTTGTTCAGGCAGCCATGTCATGTCAGAGAGACTTCACATTCTTGGAATCAGAACTCAGGGCTAAAACGTTGAGCAGCAGATACTTTACCCACTGAACTAGCTCCTTAACTTTTTGTTTCTAGCAACACTCCCAGAGACTTGGTGTGTAGAATTAAATGATTAATGTTAAATAAGAGATAAGAATGGAAGCATTAGTTCATTTGGCTTGCATAAGAGAAGGATATATGCTTCAGACAAGCGAGCAGAAGGGAGTTTTGAGTGGGGAAGGTGGCTCTCAGTGCTGGCAGGCATTGGACATACTGATGGATTCTGCAGATGACTAGGCAGGCAGAGATGACAGCATGTTGAGTGTGGACCACTGACAATAAACTCTCTCGTATCTTGGTATGTAAATCAGGTACATTTTTATTTTTAAAAAAGCATATTAAAGAATTTCATGGGGGGAAGTGGTGGTACAGGTCCCTAATGCCGGCATTCAGGAGGCAGAGGCAAGTGAGTCTCTGAGTTTGAGGCTAGCGTGGTCTGCAGAATGAGTCCCAGGACAGCCAGGGCTACACAGTGAAACCATGTCTTGAAAAGAACCAAAAAAACTCCAGCCCAACCCAACCCAACCAACCAACCAAACACAAAAGAAATTGATACACAAATACTATGTTTACAATGTTTCCCCCCCTATAACTCCTGTGTCCTCACTGCCTATCAATCTCATGATATCTTCTTTTAATTATTATTGTTAATGTATTATACATTGTTTCCTTCATGTCATTATTGTCACCCACCACACACACACTCATGTACACACATACTCGTGTACACACTCATGTGTGCACACACTCGTGTCACACACTCATGTATATTCATACACTCATGTAAACACACACTCATGTGTATATATATATATATATATACTCTTATACACATACTCATGTACACACACACACACACACTTATGTACACATGACCTATTGAGTCCATGTAGATCCTAAATGATACAGAGATGAACATTTGAAGCAGGAATTAATTGGGATTAAAACCAGAGATCAGTAACTAGCACCGTAGGGAACCTACCAGTGACTAAACACTGGAGAAGCTGAAGTTTAGGGAGACTGAAATTGACTTTTGTAGACAAACTGGCAGGCTAAAGAAGTTAGATTTGATGTTTAAAGTGATGAGAAACCATTGGCTGGTTGCTCCCACTGTGTGTATTGTCTAGTATCTCACAATGCTCATCCCCAGAGCTTGAGTTGTGGATGTAGACAATATGGGTTTTAGTATAGAATCAACAGTTGTTTATTTATCTATTCATGCAGCATTCACTCATTCATCTCTGTATCCTTGGATGGTCTGTGACTAAGTGCTAAAGGCATGTGCTATCACCAGTCACCTGGATTGGAATAAACTTTTATTGGAATAAAGTTATTTGGAAAAATAATACATTTTCTACTTAAAGTTAAATTTTGACTTTTTCCCTCATTGCTGTGCTCCAAATGAGGCTCACACATGCTCACTGTTGCACTGTTGTTGAAGACTCCTGATGAGTTTTCAGATCTGTGGAAACCTGCTTGGCATAGGCTAATTAGTCTTGACATATCTTTGCTCAATGATGTATAAAGGCTCTAAATTGTCTTTAAGGCACATTTTGATCTTTTCAAGTCTATGATGTCATCTCTTCTTACCAGCATCTCACCATAACTCCCTGTAGAACACTCCCATTCAGTAATTGTGCTCACTCATTGTCTCCAGCGCATACACACGTATTCTAGCATAGTTCAACTTATCCAGATTCATAGGGCTGTTCTTTTATTCCAGTTAGTTAAATTTACATTTACCTTATCATTTATTAATTTTTTTCAACAGCTGTTCCTTCAGTCAAAAGAAAATAAATAGCTTTTGAATACCTTTATCCCCTTTCCCCAAGTCCCAATCTAATTAATAAGCAAACATAAGAAGTGTAAGGCCTATAGCTCATTTCCATGCCTTTCCACCAATTGTATACATAAATGAATATCAATAGGGTGAGTAGAACTGGGTTCATTGCACGTGGTTAATACATGATGATTTATGACTGGGCAGAGGCAGAAAACAAATGACTCAGCCCTGGGGAGGGGAGGAAAGAGAAATTTTCAGGCACCTCAATCTATGGCACATACAGGAAAGTCTTGTTTCTAGAGCAGTGGTGCCAACCTGCTTCCCCCTAATTAAACAGGTATTTAATTTCACTATTCTCTCCCACCGATACCTGGATATTTTATCATCAGCATCACTGAAGTGAACAGTTCCTTTTTTTTTTCTTTTGTTGTTTTAAATGTTGGAACTGATACTGTTCATGTATTCTTCATTTTTCAGATTTACTGAGGCATGTTGATAAATAATTGCACACCAGATATATACATCAGTCTGTCAGATATTGGTGCAGATATTTATTTATTCAGTCTCTGTACCTGCATTTACCCCATTCACCTTGCCCACACTTTTCTTGTGTTCTCTTCTCTACCTTCTCCCTCCTTCCATTTCCTTTCTGGGGATTCAACTTAGGTCATTGTCTTAGTTAGGGTTTTACTGCTATGAACAGATGCCACGACCAAGGCAACTCTTTTAAGGACAACATCTAATTAGGGCTGGCTTACAGGTTCAGAGGTTCAGTCCATTATCATCAAGGCAGGAACATGGCAGTGCCTAGGCAGGCATGATGTAGGAAGAGCTGAGAGTTCTACATCTGACTGTGAAGGCAAACAGGAAAGGATTGGCTTCCTGGCAGCTAGGCTGAGGGTCTTAAAGCCCATGCCCACAGTGACACACTTCCTCTAACAAAGGCCACACCTACTCCAACAAGGCCACATCTATTCCAACAAGGTCACACTTCCTAAAAGTGTCATTCTCTGGGCCAAGCATATACAAATCATCACTGTCATGCAATCAAGAAACACTCTTCTACAGACTTGGATTCCGTTCTCCCTGCTCCCCATACCCTGAAATTTTCTATTTGAATTTTTTTTACCTGATATTAAAGATCTGTTTAGCTTGTGTAAGTAGATATTATTTTTTAAAAGTTTATTTATTTATTTATTTATTTATTTATTTATTTATTTATTTATTTAAATGAGTACACTGTAATTGTCATCAGACACACCAGAAGAGGGCATTGTACCCCATTACAGATGGTTGTGAGCCACCACGTGGTTGTTGAGAAGTGAACTCAGGACCTCTGGAAGAGCAGTCAGTGTTCTTAACCTCTGAGCCATCTCTCCAGCCTGTAAGTAAATATTATAAAGAGAATTTTTAAAAAAGTTCTGCATTTTTTCCCTCATTGACATTTTCATTACTTTTCAGTGCTTGAGAAAAGCAAACGTAAACCCCAAAATGCATCACTGTGATCTGAAGCTTTGGTGATTAAGTCTAGTGCCTTAATAACCCATGCTGAATAACCTCAAGGCCAGCTCTTAGCCCTCCCACGATGCCTCTGTCCGTCAGTCCTCAGAGCTTTCCAAGTCACGGTTTGCTTAACAAGCACACTGTGGAACCAGGCCATCCTAGGCATAGCCCAACCCTACAGCTTCTCTTCCAAATGTTAAACCAATGAGGCCGCAACTTGACCCTCTGAATCCTGAGTCGATTCTTCCTACTTGAGCTTCTTAATGTCAATCATGGTTTCAGAAGTCACCTGTTAATGCTTGGATTGGACTGGTGATTGACTCCCCAGTGAACGCTGGTCAGCACAGTACAGGACTGCTGGGCTGTTCATCTTTGGCATCTCCGTGGAGAGTAATAAAGATGTGGGGAGCTGAGAACCTGTGCCTTGCACCATGCTGCCTCCAAGAGCCACATCTGTTTCCCCTTAGTTCTGCTTCCCAATCTGCTTTAAACAATGGAATGCTTGGAAGTCTGGCTAGAAGCCAGACATGTTGGGGGGAAAATGGGTAAAAGTACCTTTACATCTAAAATCGGCATATTTATCTTGATATTTAAATAATTTATATGAATTATCTTCTTGGCATTATAGAAAAATTTGTCAATTAAACAAATGAACAAATAACTTCAAAGCAACCCAAATCTTAGTAAGCTTTAGCTAAAAGTTTAACCTTTTCACATAGTGAAATATTTTGTAACCATTATTCAAGAGTATTAGATGGGACTGGAGAGATGACTCAGTGGTTAAGAGCACTGACTGCTCTTCCAGAGGTCCTGAGTTCAATTCCCAGCAACCACATGGTGGCTTACAACCATATGTAATGGGATCCGATGCCTTATTCTGGTGTGCCTGAAGACAGCTACAGTGTAGTATAGTCATATACATAAAATAAATAAATAATTAAAAAAAAGAGTATTAGATGAAGTTTGAAAATGTTTGGGTCTGAAAAAGTATCATTTCAGTTATGTAGACATGTTAAGTCTTGCTATTTATTTATGTGCACTTGTAGAGGAAGTTATAGAAAAAGACTGTTAGTAACATTGAACTGGCATGGTGTTGATTACAGGGGGTTCTAACTTTTAATACATGTATTGCTTTTTTTTTTTTTTTTGGTTTTTCGAGACAGGGTTTCTCTGTATAGCCCTGGCTGTCCTGGAACTCACTCTGTAGATCAGGCTGGCCTCAAACTCAGAAATCCGCCTGCCTCTGCCTCCTGAGTGCTGGGATTAAAGGCGTGCCCCACCACGCCCGGCATGTATTGCTTTTCTAACACACACACACACACACACACACACACACACACACACACACACACACACGAATAGTGGTAAAATATTACATATTTTAAATTTTAGATTTTTCTGGAATTCCTTATATTGAGTGAAGATAGTCTCTCAAAGGGAAACAGAGCTTGTTAGCTACAGAAATTGTGTCAGAAGCATGAGTCTACAGATGGCTCAGCGAGTAGTGGGGACTTACATGCAGGCCCAATAACCCAAGTTCCCTCCTAGATTTCACAGATGTCAGGAGAGAACTAACTCCTGAATGTTATCCTCTGACCTGTGCATGTGTGCAGTGGCTCTTCCATATGTATGTGCAGGTGCACAGTATGTGCAAGAGTGCACACACACACACAAACACACACAAATTAATAGTTAAACTTACTTGTGGGCAGTAACAGAACCGACTTTTGAGTTCTTGAGGTTTTGTATGTGTTCTAAGTATCACTGTCCAGTATTTTATGTGTCGTGATTTTATTACATTTCTATCTGAAGAGTCTGCTTTAATTATCTGGATGTTTTCACAGTTCTGGGGACTGGGAAGGCAAGAACCAAAGCACAGCTGATTTGGTACATGGTGAGACCCTGTATCCTGCTCCATAGAGGATGCTATCAATGGCCAGATGCTGAGGTCAGATAAGCCTCCATGAGCCATCTTTCATGTCATGAACGAACATCACCTGTCTCAATGCATCACCTCTGATTGGTTAATAAAGAGCTGATACAGCTTATAGCTGGGCAGAAGAAAATAGGGCAGGACTTCCCATCTTAGTAAGCGAGGTGGGGTGGGGTTGGGGGTTGTCTCAAGCAAAAAGAGAGAGGCAGAGAAGAAAGAAAAAAGAGGACCAGGACCACAAGATTTGCAAGGGGACCGAGCAGATCGCCAGGGGAATCACCATGAGGACACACATGGATCAGAGCGAGTCAGGGCAAGACTCAGATGCAGGTAAAGAACCACCTGGCTGAAAGTAACAGCCATAAAGGGTTAGACTAGATGGCTATCTGCCCAGTATAGTGCCTGCAGCTTGTTAATTAATATATTAGATCTCCGTGTCATTTATTCGGGAGCTAAAAACAGGCTAGAGCTGTCATAGACATGCCCAGTCTATGCCCAAGTACAGAAAAGCCCCCAGAATTACATTTACACCTTGCTGTTGTAATTGGAGGATAACCCTTCCCTCTCTCAGAGTAAGTAATTCCTTGTGATATAAATGGTTGTATTCACACAATTCAGTAAGCCCGGCCAGAAACCTTCACCGAAAATGTGAGTAAGGTTTCTGTGTGTTCAACATACTTCCTTACCCTCTCCTTGAACACAGAAGTCGGTGCTTCAGTAGTTCAAATGTGTGTCTCCCACAGGTTTATGGGTTTAATCTTCACTGCGAACAATATGAGGGTGTTAGGGGCTGGGGCCTTTCGGCCTTGGCTCTCATGACTGTCCTTGTAGAGGACCTGGTTTAAATTTTCAGCAACCACAGGGCAGTTCATAACTATACGCCCAGGAGAATCCTCTTCTGGCCTCTGTGGGAACCAGGCACACACATGGTGCATAGACACACAGGGAAAACACTCACATGTATAAAAATAATTAACAGAAATGATTTCATTAGAGTAAAGCAAGTAGGTACAAAACACATTTTTTTCCTTAGTATTTTTCCAACTTGGCTTTGGCTATTGCATTTTTGCATAAAAAAGCAATCAGCCTTTTTATTTCTTTTGATTTTTAATTCACTGTTGTTTTATGATCTAAGGGAAGCATAAATTAGTCTCTCAGCTGCCAAGGTCATTTAAAACATTAGTTTACATTTTTATTGGTTGAATAAAAATACAATTAGGAGGAAGTTCTGCTCATGGGTTTTCTAGAAAGCAGACAGGCTGTAAGCAATAGGGCTCCTGAATATAGAGATTAAAGAGGGGCAGCAAATCTGCAAGGAGAAATTACAGTTGTAAACTCTGCATATGCACACGCAATGCTGCTGTTTGGTTTTTATGGAATCTATTCACTGAAGATTGTGAAGTCTCTAAACTATAATCAAAGAATTTTCAATTTAGACATGTAAGTAGTGATCCATACAAACATACAATTCTAGTTCTTATTTTATATAATCATATTTCTATATCACATACCTAAGTAAAATAAGCATCTGGCACATGGGAGTTCAAGTGACAACAGGAAGGAGACATCTAAGTGAGTGGCGGTTACTGTAATCAAAGACCATAAAATGGGTTCTTTATAAACAGAAAACATTTATTTCCTACATTTCTGCAGATTGAAAAGTCCAAGTTAAGACACAGTCAAATGGTGAGAAGAACGCTCTCTCTCTCTCTCTCTCTCTCTCTCTCTCTCTCTCTCTCTCTCTCTCTCTCTCTCTCTCTCTCTCTCTCTCTCTCTCTCTCTCTCTCTCGGCCACTATTTCCATTCGTGTCATGACTTACTTACCTCCCAAAGGCCTTACGTTGTACCCTGCACTATCACCAAGAAACCCTGGAGTTAGGGTCCAGCCTGCAAGTTACCCAGTGGGCATACAAACATTTAGACCACAGCAGGAGGAATGATATTGAGCTGATGAGTGCAGACTCAGAAATGTCTGTTCAGAGAGAGGTCAGTTGTTTCTAAGGTGTAGCTCATCTTGGTGAGTTTTAAGATCAAGAAATGAAGAGATTTCCCCCTGAGACAACCTGATTTAGCTTTGGAGCAATGGGTGAGCCATGAATTGATCCTTCTGCATGGGATAAGACATGGTCTGTTCTGTCCTGCACAAGATCAAGCCAATCCCCGGGCAGTGGTGGCGCACGCCTTTAATCCCAGCACTTGGGAGGTAGAGCAGGCGGATTTCTGAGTTTGAGGCCAGCCTGGTCCACAGAGTGAGTTCCAGGACAGCCAGGGCTACACAGAAAAACCAAAACAACAACAACAACAACAACAACAGCAACAACAACAACAATAACAACAAAATCAAGCCAATCAATATTCTAGCATAGAAAAGAGAAGAGATTTCCAGGTCCTCTACCTAGCTAAGGTGCTGTTGGCAGCAGGTGGCTGTTGGGGACCAGAGAGTGAGTTTTCATCTGCAGTGTGGCCCATATGTCCATGCTCCAATTGATAGAGCCCCACCACCTGTGCATGTAGCATCACTAATTAGACTCAGTTGGTTATTTTAAAAAATGACATGAAGTTGGGAGGTGTGTGTGTGGAGTGTCCAGGAGCAGAGGGGAGGAGATGGCCAAGATCTAAATACATTGGAGGCAGGCAAGAAATTACCAAAGCACAGAAAATAAAAAATTTTAACCCTCCCCTAAAAGAAAATGTACGTGAACAACAAACAAAAGGAAATAATCTAAGCACTGGCTCGACAGTTATTTAGAGTCAAGAGCATCTTAAAATTATATTGTGCAAATATGGAATATTTTATTTAATATATGTATATTTATATTTAACTAAAAATTGTATATGTATATTTTATTTAATTAAAAATTGTAAGCCAAAATTCTGTACATGTAGGATTTTAAGTGTGTCCACTCCACAGTGTACCATGGGCAGATTTATACATGCAATAAATGCATTTGTAGTACATTGCTTAACCAGCTATAGTGTTCTATTGAACAGATGGGTACTCATTCAACCTCCTGATTTATTGATATGTGAGGTGTTTCATATTTTCATTAATATTAACAATATATAAAAACCACACTCACGAGGGAGTCTTAGAGAGGTGACTATGTACAATATTAATGTTTGAACCGTCTGTAATGGAACCTATTATTTTGAATGCCAAATGAAAAAATTAAACTCAGATCAAATCAATGAAAATCCCTACATTCAAGTGGATCATTGCATGAATATATAATTGTATACAACACTCCTCCTCAAGGAAGCTCCTCCCAGTCCCCACGGCAAACGGAAGCTTCTTCAGAGATCCACAACGGTAAAAAGGGGAGGTGACGGAGGAATGCTCAGCTCCTGTGCATCCATCTGTAATGCAAACCCTACATAAGGGTTTGAGAACAGATAAGTTATCTGATCTCAAGCACTCAGCTCTAAATCTCTAAACATGTAGATACTAGTAATACAAAATGGACTCAATAAGTTGTACATATGTACACACGCAACAATAATAATGCAGAGGCCATGAATCTAAGGAGTCAAGAGAGGGGAGGAGCTGGATGGGGAGAGGAAGGAGTAGAAATTATGTAAATGCAGTAATCATGTAGGAAAATCTCAAAAACGGTTGAAAAAGCAGTAGAAATGTTGGGGACCATGGTTATGAAATTCAGGGTATTGATTTTTGAAAGAACTTCTTACACAATTTTCTTTTTACATTCCTTTTATTTTCTGGGTCACTGAGTTCTAATTTCTCCGTTCATTTGTCCCGTAAAACTTTTCTTACCAAGAAATACAATGTCGGCTTTCTGTCATTACAGAGCTCGACCTCCCTGTGGCATTTGGAATTGACGACTGTCTCTTGAAGTTATTTCTTTTGCCTCATTTCCTTGTTTGGCCCATTTCTCAGCATGTTCCTTCTATTACTCTTCACTGACCCGATGCTTCCATCTTCTTCAACGTATCAGGAACCAGCTTCTTGTATTTAGCCTTCTGAACTTTGCACTGTCTTGACTCTTTAACTTGGGTAAAATGTGTTTGGGATTTATACGACAGCTCAACCTTCAAGACTCCTTGCTTGGGAGAAATCTCTTCTTACATAAAGGGCGGTAAAGTACAGGGATAGAGAGGACAGAAGACCAGAGCACTTAGAAAACCCGAGGCTCTGCTCCAGGTCTTCAGGTGCACTGTGTAAGCTAGGGGAAGGAGGACAGCAAATTCACATAGCAGAAGGTGCATGCACTGAGGGCCAGTGTTTTGCTCTAGCACCCTTCTGCCAGGACTGGATATGCTAAGAGCTCACTGCTGTTTGATGTGTCTTAAGACTTTGTTCTTCTCTTTTCTGCTCCCTTTATGAAGTTTAAAATTTTCTTGAAGGACGCTCTAAAGGGCTTTTTTTGTTTGTTTGTTTGTTTAAGGTAGCTTCGTCTCTTTTACCTGCACTCAGAGTTCTTAGGGGCAGATGGTAGATTTCTGTGGAACATTTGATCCAGACTCCCGGATTAAACCTGCATTCCAATGACTTCTACTTCCTAGCGCCACAGATCTCTGTGGAGACCGCTACAGGAAGCTGTTTACTATGTGTCTTAGTTTGCTTCCCAGTTACTGTGATAACATGTCCTGAGAAAATCAACATATGAAAGGGTTGGTTTCGTTCAAAACTCCTGGTTACAGTCCATTGTTTCAAGAACCTGAAACAAGGGGCTATATTACATTTACAGCCAAGAGTGTTAAGGCCTGGGTCAGTGCTGCCTGTCTAGCCAGCCATTTTATGCCCTTACTAATGTTACAAGGAAACTTTCTCGTGTGCTATAATTACTGTTACAAGGAAACTTTATCATATTTATTGTTACTATTGTTGCTAGGAAACTTTCTCATCCCTGAGTTGATAGCATATTCTGTTATGGTCTGTGCTTTGGTGTTCTTGGAAACCAATCACAGTAGAGGTCAATTAGAACTGCTTCATATAGTTAGCCACGTTAAGCTTAGACATGAATCAACTACCCTGAACCTGTATATGAAATTTTATGTTTTTTTCACTTTATGTTGGGGTCCTGGGATGAATGGACCTGAACATAATAGAGACATCTGCATCAGTATAAGAAGCCATTTGGAGTACAATTTCCATTTTGAGGAGGGGTTAAGTAAAATGTTAAGTTTCTAAGACCTCCCTGGGAGTTAACATCCTTCTTGGCAGAAAAAGAGTCATGTACATGGGTAACCGACATCCTGGTTGGCATGTTAAGACATGAATGTTAGCCAAGGTAAGTTCCCCACCACAGTTGAATACCCCAACCAAAGGGAACAGGATAACTGTACACAACGACATGTTCCTAAGGAAGTCCTCTGTCCCCAAACCCTGATTGGTGGAATAACTTGACACAGATGTTTGTAGATTTCAGGCTTAAAAACTCTATAGGATGCTGGCTCAGGGCCACGGCTTGCTCCCGAGTCTGTTCTGCATACCCAATCTCTCAGTCCTGGGGGCAGATGATCAATATGCTATCTTCGCCTGGTTAAGATAGGTGTTTGTTTGGTTTGTGGGGTCACTCCTGGACCCCAACAAAGAGCAAAGAGAAACACATTAATGCACACGTGTAGTGCTCTCTTTTTCTACTCTTAGGTGGCTCTGATGTGGTACCACTCACAGTAAGATGGGGTCTTCCCACCTTAATTAGTGCAATCAAGATAGACACACCCCCAATAATGATGCCAGCAGGTCAAACTAATCTAGATAATCCCTCACTGAGACTCCCATCTCAAAGGATTCTAAACTGTGTCAGGTTGACAAGGCCATCCTCTTAAGTATTGCTATCTGTATACTCACTGACTCTACAATTTCATCCAGTTGAACAATTAGCTATTTATCTGGTCTTCTAAATCGTACTTCTTGTATTCTCAACCTCCAAAAGATAGTGAAAAATAATGTACAGGAGTGAATAATTTGCTTGGTGGATTATGGTGAGAACTATGAGAAATGTAGCAGGGAAATGGAGATAGGGTGTGGTGAGGGCCTGTTACTCAACAGGAATGGTAGAGGCAGGACTTACTGAGAGGTTGGCACTAAGACTTGGAGAAAGAGAGAGGAGTTGCTCATCAGATATTTGAGAGAGGAACATTCCAGACAATGAGGATGAGCAGTATGAAACTTAAGGCGTGCTGACTGTGTTAGTTTTCTGTTGCTGTGACAGAAGTGCCATAGCAGGTGTTTCTTAAGGAGAGAGGGGGTTACTTAGCTCACATCTCTGGTGGTTCAGGGATATGACTCAAGCATCAGCTCAGATAAAGTTCTCGTCATGGATGAGAGTGTGTGGCAGAAGAGTCTGACTCAGGAGTGTGTATGGGACTGAGTTTAGGTGATACAAGTACTCAGCCTCAGTATGTACGTACGTATGTATGTACGTATGTATGTATTTGACAAAATTGTTCATTTATAAGATTTGTTTCCCCTGAAATGACACAAATTCCCAATAAACAACTATTTTAGCACATTGTACCCCAGACCTAGGATCTTGCTAGGGTCTTGCTGGGGTAACCTTGTTTTGCTATTGTATTCGTAATATAATTTTGTGTTTGTAATACTGTATTTGTAATGCAGTATTATTGTACTAGTGTATAAAGAACATCTTATGTTATTAGCTTGCTTTTCTTATTTAATTAGAAGTCCTGGTTTATATTTCTTTCATAATTAGTAAAACTTGTGGTTTCACTTTTTGGAACTGAACTAGCGTATCTTCATGGCTTTAGAAAGATTATTCAGCATTGTTATACCAAACTTCAAAGACATCCTCTTGTTCTTAATCCGTTTTAATCTTATTTACAGCATAATAGTAACTGGAATAAGAGCTTTCTGAAGTAGATGATCTACCAATTAAGAGACAATCTTCTAAGGTTTCCATTACTTAGGCCTTTGGAAGTCTGTATATAATCATTACTCCCACTAAAAAAATATTTTAAAATTTTGTGTGTATGTCTCTGTGGGCATGTGCATGTGTGTGTCCATGCTTGTGTCCATATGCATAGGCATATGTGTGTGTGTGTGTGTGTGTGTGTGTGTGTGTGTGTTGTATCTGAGTGCAATGCCCATAGCAGCCAGAGGAGGGTATCAGATTCCTTGGAGCAGGAGTTATAAGTGGTTGTAAGCCATCTCCAAGAGTAGTGTATCCTCTTGACAACTATGCCATCTTTCAAGCTCCTCCTCACCCCTACCCCTTCGCTGCTTTTCCTCTTCTCCCTTCTGTTTCTCTTACTTTCCTTTCTCTAGTTTATTTCCTACTGACTCTATTTCCTTCCTTCTTCCTTCCTTCTTTTCCCTCCTTCCTTCCTTTTCTTTGTTTCTTCCTTTTTTTTTTTTTTTTTAAGACTGGGTTTCTCTATGTAGCCTTGGTTGGCTGTCCTACAACTTGCTCTGTAGACCAGGCTGACCTTGAATTCACAGAGATCCACCTCTGCCTCTGTGTCCCAGACACTGGAATTGATTCATGAGCCACCGCCACCCAGTCTGAATCCATTTTCTACCCATTTTCTGGGTGACAATTTTGTATGGGCTGTTTTCTCAGAATACCCTTGTTTCTCAAGACTCAAGTCTTTCCCCCTTAAGAACAAATCTGAAACAGTTATTTCCATGAAGACTTTCTGGAGTCTGAGAAGAGACGCCCACTCCCCTCTGCCCTCAGTCACACGATTGAAGTACCAATACCTTGTCACACCATATGGGAGATAGCTCAGCTAGAAAATCTGCTGTTTCACTTCTGAAATTTCACTAGACTCAATATAGATGTTTGAATAAAAAATAGTCAAGAAATGGCATTCGCAAGAGTCTATGAAAATTGTGATTTTAGAGATTTCTTTAAAAATTTCATCTAATGGGGCTGAGAAGATGGTTCAGTGGTGAAAAGTACTGGATGCTCTTCCAAAGGACCCAGGTTCAATTCCTAGCACCCACATGGCAGCTCACAACTGTCTATAACTCCAGTTCTAGGGAGTTACAAGTTTACCCACAGGGACAGACATGAAGGCAGAACAGCAATACATATAAAAATTAATAAATAAAATAAAAAACAATTAAAAAATATCATCTAACTTATTTCAGACACCTCGCTTTATCAACTAACCCCTTCTATAACACCATCAGATACAAAGTGGCTTTTGACAGTTCTTCGTGGAAACATTATTAAAGGCACAGTTACAGGAAAAAGTGGCAGTGTAAATGCAGAGCCATCAGGCTTCTATATTCCCTTTCATATCCGTAGTCTGGTTTTATTTTCAACAAATGGCAGATCTGGGACTCCCAATTTAATATCCCAGATGAGGAACATGATGATTTCGAGCCTGGATATTTAGTCTGTACAGCTGTGATTTGCTGTTGCATTTAATTGAGAAGACTCTGCTTTAAGATTCCTCAGAAGCTCTTGATCCTTGGACATCTCTCATTCAGTCTGTCTAGCACTCCCCTCTCATGCCCTCGTATTTATTTATCTTTAATTCCTTAAGACCAGTTTCAGATTGATTTTAGAATACATTAACTAATCTTTAAGTTCTTACACAGAAACCAGTCCTGCCAATCTTGGTCCTGATTTGCTGTCCAGTTACTTCAAACAAATCCTCACTGCAGCAAGCCCTCAACAGCCCAAGTGTGAATGAACAGGGCTCTGCAGGTGGAGCTGCAGAAGTAAGGGTTAGGTACAAGGTCATGCCCTACATCCCCGAGGATGTTGTTGTTACAATGCAAAAGCATTTCGTAGAAGAACTACATTTATGGCTTTCCACCACACTGAGTATCTGTTTCTATAGACCACTAATTTTGAGCTTTGGGAAAGAATCCAAGTGCTTGGAGAACAACTTTACACATTCCTCAGTAGTCAAGGTCAAGGCACAGATAAAATGGCTCTCCGGGGATGTAAGATAACACACCAAACATTTCATTGTATAGCAATATAGAATGTTTGATGTTTGATAGCTACCGTGACTTATATGGATGTCTTCCTAATCAATAATACTGAAAGACAAGGTCAACCTCCAGGCTTAGTTTTACTTTTCACAGACAGCAACTATATTCAAAGTTTATTGCCTTAAAAATCCTGAACATGTGACTGTTTGCTGGCTGGGTAAAAAGAGCTAAGCCAGGTAGCTCTTTTCCATGCCATGTTCATTGGAATGGGCTATCTAGAGGCTTTCCTGGTTGGACTCTCTCAGTTGGGCTGCTCATAGACTTTCAATTGGTGCCACTGTTAGCTAAAGACTTGCATCTCCTCCATGATGCTTTTCTTCTTGGTGTAGACTCATCAGAGGTGTGATGTGGAAGGTATTTCACAGGGAGGTGAGAAATTCAGGTGGCCACTCCCACTCCCTCCTCTTGGTCAAAGCAGCACAGTTACAGTGAAGCTCTACCTGTAAGTGAGAGCGGTGTATAGACAAAGGAGGCTTCTGGAGATGGTGTGCGCCAGACTGCCGCCCACCAGCTCTGTCACTGTCTTAACAGATGTCTCAGTTTATTCTTTTTTTGGTAGTGCCGGGTATTGAACCTATGGCCTGGCACACACTGGGCAGCAGTGTAGCACTGAGAAACACCCTCCTTTTAACTTTTTTAAAGGAGAAAAACCACTCTGTCAAGATGCCATGCTAGAACTTATAAAGGACTTGGAACACATTGCAAAACAGGGTAGCGTTGTTTTAATGACTTGCACCACAGAGAAAAATTGTTAAAGAAATTCAGATCAAAGTCGAGGCATTGGTCTAATGCCCCAATGATTCCATGATCTTTGTAGGGAGGTCTTTTGTAATCTGCTGTGTTCCTAAACAGCAGTGTGTAGTATTGCTTGACTTCCTTACTACTTCTCCAATGCTATACTCTGGGATGATTCGACACAGCAAGCCGCTATAATGGGTCAGACTGGCTTCCGCCATCTGATGCTTGTCCTCGAGGCCAGTTTGACTAGATCTGGGATCAACTGAAATGCAAGCTGCTGGCACTCCCCCAACGGAGTTTCTTGATCAGATTATTTGAAGAGGGAAGACCGTAAATGTGGGTGGCACCTTCTGGTAGCAATCTAGATAAAAGAGGGAAACTTTGCTTTTTGCCAGCCTGCTTTAACCATTTCCAGCAGGCTTATCTATCCTGTTGCTGCTATAACTGCATTCTTTCACTGATATTAAAAATCTGCCTCTTCAGGTTTCCAATGACCAGGAGCTCCCTAGGAATCCTTCAGGATTCTAGTACCAGACTGAGACCTCTGAGACAGCCAGCTTCATGGACTGAGCAACTGACTCTTGAATTCTTAACCTTTCTGGTGTGAGACAGCCTCTACTGGACTATCATGACAGTATTGTATAAGGCAGTCTAATAAACCCACTTTTGACATGTACCCTTTGGTTGATCCTGTTCCTCTCGAGAACTGTGATACAGCCCCCTTGCCTTCCTCTGGTCTTGTTGTTGGGCTCTCCACTTACAGCATCACCACAAATGCCTCTTGCTGAACCAGGGTCTCCTTACTCCAATTTGAGAAATCATAGGCCTCCAGTAACTACAGGAATCATAGATACAAGAATCGTATAATCTGGATATCCATAGCCACTCCTGCTCGCCTGTCCTTGACCTCTTGCTAGGGGTGGATATGAAGTGGATCATCTCTGGCTTGATTTTCTTTCTTTCCCTATCTGATCTGGTAGCTTTGTTAAAACCAGTGTGCACTCTCAGGAGGATATTCTAGTTTGTACTACACACACTAGACATTCTCATAGGAACTCTTCAGGTTCTCTAGTTCCAATCTTTCACATTCTTTAAATTTTCTTTTAAGCATATTGTGTGTGTGTGTTTAAAGATTTATTAATTTAACTTATTTTTAAAAGATTTATTTATTTATTATATGTAAGTACACTGTAGCTGTCTTCAGACACTCCAGAAGAGGGCACCAGATCTTGTTACAGTTGGTTGTGAGCCACCATGTGGTTGCTGGAATTTGAACTCAGGACCTTAAGAAGAGCAGTCAGTGCTCTTAACCACTGAGCCATCTCTCCAGCTCTTAATTTAATTTATATGAGTACACCGTAGCTGTCTTCAGACACACCACAAGAGGGCATCAGATCCCATTACAGATAGTTGTGAGGCACCATGTGGTTGCTGGGAACTGAACTCAGGACCTCTGGAAGAGCAGTCAGTGCCCTTAACCCCTGAGCCAACTCTCTAGCTTAAGGACATTGTTAAAGTCCCAGCATAACACGGAAGACAGGGATGCCTTACAAATGATTTCCTGAACTATTACTACGTGCACTGCTCATTACATGTATGGCATGTACTAGAATGGTAGAGATAATATTATAGAATAGTCTATTCAGTCTGCAACAGGGGTAGATGGGACCAATAGTTTTTTCTTTCTTCATTCATTTTAATGTATTCTTCTCTCATATATTACATCCTGATTGCAGTATCTCCTCTCTCCTTTCCTCCCAGTCTCTTTGCCCACCCCTCCTCCCCATCCACACCTCCTCTGTTTCCCTTCAGAAAACGGCAGGCCTTCCAGGGATATCAACCAAACATGGCATGGCAAGTTGTAAGAAGGCTAGGCACATCCCTTCAAAGTAAGGCAGGAGGAGGCAAACGAGTAGGAGGAAAAAGGGTCCCCAAAGCAGCCAAAAGAGTCATAGATGGTCTCTCTTCTCACCGTGAAGAGTCACACAAGAACATCAAACTACACAACCATAACATGTATGCGGAGGGTCTAGGTCAGTCCCGTGCAGGCTCCCTGATTAACTGTTCAGCCTCTGTGAACCCTTGTGAACCCCTGGGAGCCCTGGTTAGTTGATTCTTTGGGTTTTCTTGTGTCCTTGACGTCTCTAGCTTCTAAAATAAATCTTAGAAAAATAGTTTAAAAAAATAATTCTTTTGTTTTATTAGAGTTCTCATACAATATATTTTGATTGTGTTTTTCCCCCTTCCACCAATCGCAGCAAGAGCTTTCCCACCTCTCTATGCATCCAACTTCATATTCTTTTTCTTACTTTCATTCTCTCTCTCTCTTAAAAAGAAAAACAAGAAACAACAACAAAAAGATCAAGACACCCCTCCCCTGAAAAAAACAAAAAAGAAAAGAAAACCAAAACAAATAGGCCTCACTTCCCAGAACTTCACATTTTCGGAATTTACCGTTGGTTCATCTCTGTTTATTCTTTCAATGTGAGTCAGTTTGTTCTCTCTTAAATAATAGATGAACCGTATTAGAAAATTCTGGATCAGGCATGGTGATGCAAACCTATAATCCCAGTACCCAGGAGGTAGAGACAAAAGAATCATGGCGAGTTTGAGGCCAACTTGGTCTATACATTGAGTTCCAAGGCCAGCCAGGGCCACATAGCAACAGCTTACTTCTAACAACAAAAGAAACCAAAAACCAAACTGCAACAAAAGTAATTACTTGGAAACCAGGCACCTGTCTATTTTTCTAAGTTGATTATGTAAAACAAAACCAAACCTTCATCCTTTGAACAGTGTTTTAAAATAGACAATCCATTTTTTTTACATGGCAGATAAGTCCTGTATCCAGCAGATCTTTAAGTGTATTGCATAAGAACAATTGTGATTGACAGGTTATTTCTGTGACACAATTGTGGGCGAGATTGATTGGGGGAATCTATCCTACATGCAATTTGGACATTTAAATTCTAAAAGTAGAGACAGAAAGGACCAGGGAAGTTGGCTGGGAGGAAAGTACAGCCTTCGCTTCCTTTCCACGGCAGTTTCCAATTAGCTGCACAGGAACTTGGACGCTGAAAGCATCCTTTATTTGAGGGAATTGAGGCTTTTATGTTTTTTCGCTTAATTCTTAGTTAATTATAGCTAATACGTACTTTATCACATACCATCTATAGAAAATTTTCCCTTTTAATTATTTAAAAATATGATTTTTTCTATTCATGCGCATTCACTGGAAAGGTGAAAGTGTTCTTTTTAAGGAAGACTCAGAATGTACAGAAATACACCGTTTTAAAACCCAGTGATCTGAAAGGAAGTATTTTCTTCATCTGGGGTAGAAAATTAGAATCCAAGGAGGAAAATCTACAATGATTCAGGAAGTGAAAGGAGCTCATTGATTCTCCAGACCTTTAGCTTCTTGTTAGCACCCTTATAATTGCTGTTATAAAAGCAATTTAGCTGCTAGAAGTGCCATGAGCTGATGCTGTGTTAGCGACAAGGCGTAGGCATGGAGTTAGTTGGGACTATAAATTAGTTTAGGCAGAACCTAGCGGGGCTGTATTTTGGTCTGACTTCACAGATTTCTGCAGTCAGGTGGTCTGTTCATTCACAGAGGAAGCCAGGCCTCAAGACTGGAGTGTTTATCCACTTGAAGGAAACACCTGCACTTCCCAGAGCTTCTCTTTGTAGGTACTGACTGAGAACAATGTCATTACAGGCTGGGCTTGGACCACAAGGTTGCTATTTCTCTCACCAACCTTCTTGCACTTTCTATGTTTACATTCTATAAAATCTTCAAACTGTGTAATTAACAGCTCTTTAGTAGGTGCTGGATAGATGTCCCTCAGCCATTAAGAGCACATATCTTACCCGAGTGTAGTTCCCAGCACCCACATAGGCTTACAACCATCTGGAACTCCAGCTCTGGACACCCCAGGTTTCTGTATGAACCTGTACCTCATGGGCACCCCAATATACATCATTAAACATTAAAAAATGAATCTTAAAAAAATCATGTTCGTAGAAGGTGAATGTCAATCACATGTTATATTACACAATGATTACAGATTCAAAGTGTGATTAAGACTATTTGGGTATCCAAATGCAGGAATTTGATTTGGACACACAAAAGAAGCTCCAGGCCACCTGCTCTACCATTTATGTTGTGGCAATGTGGAAACATTTAGTCACCCTCTCTCAGGGCAAAACAAGAATTATTTCCTTTAGTATATATTGCATACACAGTAAATATTCTCTAAACGGACAGCACCAGGCTTGTTGCTGTCATGGGCTAGCAGAGAATTATTTGGTGTGGCTTCTAATCTCGCCACCTTGTAAGATTACTTAAGAGCTATGGCAACTAAGAAATACAAGGCAGGTTGTCATAAGTTATATAAATGAGGTTTTGATGAATGGATTTCAGCGTTGGGGTTTAAATGTGATGAATTTTAAGAGAGGAGGTTATAAGATTAGACTCCAAGTTTTTGCCCACTAGAAGTGTGGGCAACTAGAACTGTAGAGTCATCTCAGATGACACTTGTCTCCTCACAGTTCCACCCCTGACCTGTCTGTCTGTCTGTCTGTCCAGTGTCTAAGCCATCTTCAAGGAAGCATTTCCTAACCTCTCCCTGCTGCAAGGCTCCTGTGCCACTGCTGAGGTCCACACTCTTTTCCTGGTGGCAAACATTCTGCTCTCCAATTCAAAGTTTATAGGACTGTAGGTTTAATTGTGCAATTGAGACCTTCAGACAGTTATAAACGCTAAGTGCCTGAAAACGAGATGCTATTGGGCAAAGGGGTCTTTGTAAATGTAACCAAGTCAAAAGGAGGTCATACTGGATTAGTTGTCTTAATCTGATTTCTATTGCTGTGATAAAGACCATGACCAAAAGCAACCTGGGGCATACACATGGTTCATACATAGATGCAGGCAGATGATCTACCAGGAAATTAAATAAGAAATTAAAGAATGAAGGAAAGGGTTTATTTCACCTTGCAGGTTGCGGTTCCTCATCAAGGGAAGGCAGAGTAGCAACTTAAAGCAGGTACTGGGAGGCAGAAGCTGAAGCAGATACCATGGAGAAATGCCACTAAGTGGATTGCCCTCTATGGCTTGATCAACTCGCTTTCTGACCTGGATCGGCAGGTTGCTCTTCAGTGACGTGGTCCTATGTGGGAGGGCCAGGAGATGAGAAGATAAAGATAGAAAGCTGGGGTCAGGAGGTCTTGGCGTACGTGAATGGCCTATGCCAAGCAAGTTTATTAAGAAGCACAGCATCTTCTATACAGCTTTTTCCTTCTGTACAGTTTTAGGGGGAGAAATTGGACAAAGTCAGCAAAAAGCTAAGCAAGCAATGTTGCTCAAGGGAAACAGAAAATCTCCAGGGTGTTGGAGACCAAGCACACAGCAGCCTTGGGACCCATAACTTCATTCTCTTCAGAGGGAAAAGACAAATTCCAAGAAAACAGAACCTCCACCAGTCTTTCAAGGCTCCTGCCCCTGCCTCAGAATGAACCTTGCCAAGTCTGCCCCAGGGCAGAAACTCAGAACTAAAGTCTCTATGCCCTTTTGATGGGGCCTCCAAGAAAGCCTTGGATTGGTCTGGCTCTCAGCAGCTTTTACACATGCAAGGACCACTTGCTCAGGGATGGCACTACCCACAGAGGGATGGGCCCTCCCATGTCAATCATTAATCAAGAAAATACCTCCACAGACTAGACTGTAGCCTAGTCTTAGATGTAGGCATCTTCTTAATTAAGGTTCTATCTTCCCAAATATGTCTAGGTTTGTGTCAAGTTGACACTGTTTATTTCTTACAGTGTCTTGAAAGTCTTTCTTCACAACAGCAATGTCACCCACTCGCTGAAGAAAAATTCATAGTGGCTTTTTCTACAAAGAAGTTGTCAGTTAATTTTGAAGGGTTATGCAGGATTTTAGGATGAACCCCCAAAGTTCTAATAAATTTGTAGCTTAGACTGTCATACAGTAGAGTGGTAGAAACACTGACTTTGGAAACAAATGGGCCAGGTTTAATTTTCATTTTGCGACATACTACTTTTATAAAATGAAGCTTGCTGTGTCTTGGCTTGGCTTGGTCTTAGAAGCCTGAGCGTGGTGATGTGGAATCAAAGTAATGAAATGGCAGACACTGAAGGAACGACAGACCTACCTGCAGAAGAGCTGCCATTTGTCTCCTGTGCTTTCTCTGATGAAGGGCGCTTACTGCACAACCCAGAAACTCAGCCTTTTGTTTTCTACAGTGCAACGATGACGAGGGGTTAGGTCATCTTATAGACCAGGCTTTGCAGGGGAGCTGTTGTTCAGGAAGAAGACGCTGTGGATGTCAGTGTTGGGACACACTGGTTAATTGTTAGCATTAACACTCATACTCGGATCAGAGGAAGGCTTTGGCATTCCTTTGAGTCTCACTTGAGGAAATCTTTGCCATTTCCATGGGCCTGAAGCATCAGGGTCCTCAATACTGCTGCGGTCATGCCAAGAACACACGTTCACTTAGAGGTATCATCTGTTCCTTCCAGAAGTATCCCCTAATTCCCAATAATAACACACTCATAGTTTTCAGTGTGACTGTAAAGATTATGTGACTGTTGAAAAGATCAGCACAATGTCTCTCAGACATTTCAAAAATTAACCATTAAGATTCCTTACAAAACAATCTTTTTTTTTTTTTTTTTTTTTGCTTTTTTTTTTGTCCTGCATCACTGGAAAAGAAATGAACATCTGACACACCCTTCTGTAGAAAGAGATGGTGCATCGTGAGAGAGTTAAATGAAAGCAAAGGGTGAAGAGTGTGCTTGCTTTATTAGCTTATCACCAAGGAGTTATCACACATCTTTCACTTTAGTTTCAGAAATCAGCCAAAAGAGGTTTACCACAAATGGAAGACTACATGGACGTTAAACATACCAACAAGGCTCAGCGGACACCTTTGCCATTGTACACTGGAGTTTTCATAACCGAACATGATCTTTTAAAAAGTATGTATGTATGTATGTATGTATGTATTTATTTATATATTTATTTAATGTATATGAGCACACTATAGCTGTCTTCAGACACAGCAAAAGAGGGAATCAGATTCCATTACAGATGGTTGTGAGCTACCATGTAGATGCTGGGAATTGAACTCAGGACCTCTGGAGGAGCAGTCAGTGCTCTTAACCGTTGAGCCATCTCTCCAGTCCCCATATTGTTTTAAAATAGAAGTTATTATCACAAAAAAGAAAAGACAAATAGCAGGTTTCTATTGCTTCTTATACAATAAATTAGCTATTTGAACTAAGATTTTAAAATCCTCACTGCATTGCTAGCAGCCACTATGTATATGTATGTAGACAAGTTTTTATAAACAACAACGCTCATTTATTAGTGTCACCTCTTATCTTGGCTGCTGTTATTTGCAAGTCAGATCATCTTCTAAAAGCTTCAGGATCTTATCTACAAAAATGGGAGTAAAATTCTATTTGCAGCTTCTTTTTAAAAATGTGTGTGTATGTGTGTGTGTGTGTGTGTGTGTGTGTGTGTGTGTGCAGGTGCATGTGTGCATGTACAAGGGTGCTTCCATATGTACACAAATGCCTGTAGGTGCACATGCATGTGCAAGCCAGAGCTCCCCATCTTGTGTTTTGAGACAGGGTCTCTCACTGACTCTGAAGCTTCTTGATTGGTGAGCCAAGTTGACCCTGTCAAGAAGCCCTCAATCTGTCTCTCCTCAGTGCTGGGCTTGCAGGCCTGCAGCCCACTGCCTGCCTTTTGTGTGAGCACCGGATTTCTGAACTCAGGTCTTTATGCTCATTCAGCTAACACTTTGCTAACTGATCTATTTTCTCAGCTCCCTATATCGTTAACTGGGTAAGTTAAATGTAATGTGTGTGGGTTGTACAGGCTCAGCACAGCATGCTTGGTACTGTAACTTAGTAACATACAGCCAGTGCTGATAGCCACTGTCAATTATTCAGGGCACTTTTAATTTCCAAGTCACTGCTTAAATTTTGTCTTATGTATCAAAAAATCAATTTAAAGTCAATTCTACTTAGGCTAAGTAGTTTTATGATGAATTACTGTGTCTAAATTGTCTGTATTTGAAGAAATGAACTTAAGTAAATAGGTTTGAGTAAATAGATTTGAGTAAGTAAAACCATCTTTATCTGGTTTTACTTTATAAAGATTTACTCTTTGTGTGTGTGTGTGTGTGTGTGTGTGTGTGTGTGTGTGTGTGTACAAGAATGTAGTGTCTGTGGGGGTCAGACCTTGTACACCTGGTCTGAAGTTACAGGCCATTGTGATCCACCCGATTTAGTTGCTGGGAATTGAACTTACATCTAAGCAGTATGTGTTTTTAACTGATGAACTGTCTCTCCAGTTCATTTTCCGGGTTTATAAATATACTAGATTAAGAGTGTTTTCTCTAAAGCATATGTGTTTTGATTTTTGTATAGGGATTTTAGATTTTTTTAGCTAATTATTCTGTAGAGGTAGTGTTATTTTATTTTCTAATCATGTTGTTACATATATACACACATACAAAGAAGTATATACATCCATTTAGTGTTGGTTGTATGTATACGTGTTTAGTGGTGTCTACTTGGGATCAGCTAACCAAAAGGGATCTCATCCAAGTGTAAAGATGGATTGTCCCTCTCATCTGTCATTAATTGCCTAGCTCTTCATCTAGGGTAGAGACTGGTGGGGTACTCACTTGCTTTCACATTGGCATGGCCACCTGTGCTGTCACTGGTCAGGTCTTTTTTAGGTACCTATATTGTTAAGATTTAACGGTGTAGCTTCCCTGTCATAAACAGAAGACACAGTCTCTCAGCAGTTGTCCTTGTGAGATGTAGCATTTGGGTCATGTTTCTGAGACCCACAGCTAAATGCTTCTCTTTCATCTCTTTGTGCATACCCCACCAGATTTCCTTGGGCAATGATCATGCCTTCTGTATAACCCTGCTTCGCTGTCCCTTTTTGTTTGGGGATTAAGGAATCAGAACTGAAGGAGTGTGTCTGATATACCATTCCTGAGAAGTTTTAAAAAACTATTGAAATCTACCTGGGCGTGGTGGCCCATACCTTAATCCCCTCACTTGGGAGGCAGAGACAGGCAGATTTCTGAGTTTGAGGCCAGCCTGGCCTAGAGATCTAGTTTCATGACAGCCAGGGCAATACAGGGAAACTCTTGTCTCAAAAATAAAGAAATTTAAAAAAGTTATTGAAATCTGGTTTAATTTTTTAAAAACATAACAGGACTGATTCCTGCATGTTTGAAGCTTTCAAATAGTATATTTCAAGTAGCCCTTGATAATGAGATAATTTTCTAAAGATTACAAACATTAAGTTTATGAATTGTATTTTAGAACATCTATTTTAGTTTTCTACTAATTGAAGATCTTTCTACTTAAATAAAATGTTCTGCTTAAACATACTAATTAATTTCAGTACTTTCTCTTGCATTTAACAGAATTAAGTTTGGTTAAGAAGGAACTAATTATCTCAGCATACTGACATATGTATCGTACATACATATATACATACATACATACGTATGTGTATGAGTGGTAAGTCCAAAAGTCTTTAAATTTTTTTTTATTGGAAGTAGATTTTTCATATGATATATTCTGATTACTGCTTCCCTTTCCAAAACTCCTTCCAGATCTTTGCCACTTTCCCATTCAGCAAAACCCACATCCTATCTTTCTTCGTCGCCTTAAAAAAAATTTAACAGGCACCTAAAAAATAAGATAAAATAAATCCAAGCAAATCAGAAGAGGACAAAACAAATAGAAAAAAATTAATCTAAGAAAATAACATAAGAAACACATAAGGATGCAGAGGCACACACATTCCCACACACAGAATTTCCATAAAAACACACAATTGGGAAACATACTATGTAGGCAAAAGACATGCAAGATTAAGGAAAAAAAATAGACAAAGCATTATCAAACAAAAATCCTCCAAAAATTTGATTCTATCTGCTGTAGGAGACAGCGTCTCTGGTGGCTGAGTGGGACACTGATCTGAGCATAGCCGAATGTCATTAGGAGTTGATTTGTTGTGTTCCTGTAATAGCAGAAGAGTAGCGTCTGATTTTCTCCTAGGTTCATGGCCTACATAGTCTCAGCTTCTTGGCCACTCAAGCAGTGTCAAATGTATGTTCTAACCTGTGGAGTTGACCTTAAATCCAATCAGATAGTGGCTGGTTACTCCCAGAAGTCTTCGCCACTATCTCACCTGCGTACTTGCAGGAAGGTTGCCACTGTAGGTCAGAAGGGTTGTAGCTTGTCGAGCGATTCCTTTTCTCATTTGGTAGCATGCAGTGTGTCTTCGGGTGCCATAAACATTAGGCTCTAGAAAGGCATAGCTGGACCTCTTGTTCAGTGGGTTGTGTTGGTGTTGGCTTCAGCAGTAGGGTTTTACTGTCAGTTTGTGGAGAGCAACCAATAGACTTGGCAATAGCCTGCGTTGTTAATGAGTAGTCATGGGACCTCTTTTGGTCAACAATTCAGTTAGATAGCACTGGAGAGTCCATTTGGTGGTAAGAGATGCCTTGTTGGTGCTTAGTTGTTGGTGCCCTATTACTTGATAATTCAATTTAGATTTCATTAATATATAATTTAAGAAGCTTTTACTGTATTAGATTTCCATATGACCCCTCCAACGGCCCTCAGTTTTAGCCACTCACTCCTGTATTACCTTCCTTATCCACTTCTTCCTGTCTCCTCCTCGTTTAATGCCCCCATTCCAGTCCCCCCAGTCCATCCATAACTCTTTTAATTCCCTTTCCCAGTGAGGTCCTACCCCCCCCCCCCATTCTTTATTCTACACCTAACCTTGGTGGTTATATAGGATGTAACTTGCTTATCAATTAGTTAACAACTAAAAGGTAGGCAATCTTTTTGATGTGCTTTTATATTTGGTTTGTGAGAATTTTGAGAATTTTTTCAACCATTTTCATAAGGGATATTGGTCTGTAACTCTCTCTTTGTTGAATCTTTATGTGGTTTAGGTATCAGAGATGTTGTGGCCAGAGTAATTGAGCAATGCTTTTGTTATGTTTTTGTTTTGTGGAATAATTTGAGTATTGGCATTAATTCTGATATAAAAATCTGGTAGAATTCTGCACGGAACCTATTTGGCCTCGACTAATTTTTGTTTGTTTATTTTTGGTTGGTAGACTTTTAATTACCATTTGTATTTTCCTAAGTGTTATAGGTTTGTTTAAACTGCTTATCTGACTTTGATTTAACTCTCGTAGGTGCTATATATCAAGAAATCAACCTTTTTTTAAAAAAAGTTTTTTTCCAATATGGTGGAATACAGATTTATGTATTTCCCTGGTGTCTCTTGGTATGTCCTCACTTTCAGCTCTAATTTCATTAATTTGAATAGTCTCTCTCCATTTCTTAGTTAATTTGGATAAGGGTTTGTCAATCTAACTGATTTTCTCAAAGAATCAGCTCTTCATTTCACTGTGGTTTTGGTTATTTGTTTTTATTTCATTGATTTCAGTCCCATGTTTATTTCTCGCCATCAACTTCTTTTTGATGTTATTTTTTCTTTTTTCATCTAGATTTCAGGTGTGCCATTAAGTTACTAGTATGAGATCTCTCCTCCTTCCCCTTCCTTCTTTCCTCCCCTCCCCCTTCCCCTCCTCCTCCTCCTTCTTCTTCTTCTTCTTCTTCTTCTTCTTCTTCTTCTTCTTCTTCTTCTTCTTCTTCTTCTTCTTCTTCTTCTTCTTCTTCTTCTTCTTCTTCTTCTTCTTCTAGGTAGGCACTTAGTGCTGCAAACTAACCTCCTAGAGCTGTCTGCATCATGTTCCATAGGTTTGGGTATGCTGTGTTTCCATTCATCTTCAATTCTAGAAAGTCTTTAATTTCTGCCTTGTCTTGTTTTCATTCAACAGTGAATTGTTCAGTTTCCATGAACTTGTAAGTGCTCTGTTATTTCTGTTCTTGTTATCCAGCTGTAATCCATGTTGGTTAGATTAGATGTAGGGACTGTTGAGTCTTTCTTTCTGTCCAAGTATATGTTCAATTTTGGAGAAAGTTCCATGAGGTGCTGAGAACCCGGTGTATTTTTTTGTTTTAGATGAAATGTTCTGGAAATATCTGTTAGTTCCATTTGTTTTATGACATTGTTTAGCTTCAGCATTTCTCTGTTTAGTTTTGTCTAGATAATTTAACTATTGGTAAGAGTCTATTGAAGTTGCCCCTTATCCCTTTGTGAGAGTCACTATGTGATTTTAGCTCTTGTGGTGTTTCTTTTATAAACTTGGGTGCCCTTATATTTAGTGTATAAATATTTAGAATTACAATATCCTCTTGGTGGATTTTTCATTTAGTATGTGTGTAGTGTCTTTGGATTAGTTTTGGTTTGAAGTCTGTTTTGTCTGATATTAAAATGGCCACACTGGATTGCTTCTTGGCTCTATTAGTTTAGAATGTCTTTTTCCATCATTTTACCCTGAGGTGACTGATGTCTGTCTTCGATTCGAAGGTAATTTTTTTTTGTTTTTGTTTTTGTTTTTGTTTTGTATGCAGCCTTCTGAAGGTAGGGAGCCTCTAGTGGAAAATGTGGGTGTGGTTGCTTCTTTGGCATCTAACAACCCACTTCCAAGTAGAACTACAGGACACCATTCTCAGTAATCAGTAAGGAGAGATGCAGTTACAGAACAGAGAACTTCTTTCTGTCTAGAGTCGTTTTTTTCTTTTTTCTGGTGGTGAAATGAACTTCACAGAAGTGTTTTGGGGTGTGTTGGGCACTTTTTTTGTCAACTTGACAAACACTGATCATCTGGTGTCTTAGTCAGGGTTTCTATTCCTGCATAAACATCATGACCAAGAAGCAAGTTGGGGAGGAAAGGGTTTATTTGGCTTACATTTCCATACTACTGTTCATCACCAAAGGATGCGGGACTGGAACTCAAGCAGGTCAAAAAGCAGGAGCTGATGCAGAGGCCATGGAGGGATGTTCTCCCCTGGCTTGCTCAGCCTGCTCTCTTATAGAGCCCAAGACTACCAGCCCAGAGAAGGTCCCACCCACAAGGGGCCCTTCCCTCTTGATCACTAACTGAGAAAATGCCCTGCAGCTGGATCTCATGGAGGCATTTCCCCAACTGAAGCTCCTTTCTCTGTGATAACCTGGGAAGAGATAACCTCAATTGAGAAGACGCCCCTATCTGATAGGCTCATTGGCAAATCTGTGGGAACATTTTCTTGATTGGTGATTGATGTGGGGAAGGCACATTTAATTGGGGATCAGTGCCATCCCTGGGCATGAGTCTTGGGTTTTATAAGAAAGAGGCCTAGCAAGCCATAGATAGCAAACCAGTAAGGAGCTCTGGTCCATGGCTTCTGCTTCAGTTCTGGCCTCTAGGGTCCTGGCCTGACTTCCCTGAGTTGGATTGACAGAGGACTAACTAAATGGGAAAGGGCCTGTGCTGACTGTGATGACATCACCAGGGAAGAAGGAAGCCTCCGGGCACAGGGATGCTCTCTCTGCTCTGCCTCCCATCTGCTGTGAGGTAAGCTGCTCTCCTCCACCACATGCTCACTTGCCATGTAGTTCTTCCCACCACAGGCTGAAAGCAATGGAGCCAATTGATGATGGACAGACACTTCTGAAACTGTAAGTCAGAACCCTTCATTATGTTGTTTTCACAGGTTATTTTGTCACTGCAATGACCACCACCAACAAAACAAACAAAAAACTAGCAACTGTATCCCTGTTAAAGGACCAGGCAAAGTTGAGTTGTATGACCCATAGCTGACACCTGCTGGGCTCATGGTCTAAGAACCAATGGAGCCAGAGCATTAAATCTTGTTCTTTAACCATGACATAGCAAAGAAACTGTCCCGAAATAATAGGATGCTACGTTACTCATATAGGGCAGGTGATGATTTCAGGATCTCAGAGTTGTCAACTCACAAATACTCCTCATGGAATTCTTCCATCAGCGAGAGTTTCTTTACTTATTACATTTGTACAGACAATAATATACACTGTTCCAGCTAGGGTTATTATTGCTGTGATAAAACACCATGATCAGAAGCAATTTGGGTAGGAAAGGTTTTATTTCATTTGCAGTTTCATGGAACAGTTCATCCAAAGCAGTAGGAACCTGGAGGCAGGAGCTGATGCAAGGACAGAGGCAGGAGGGATGCTGCTTATTGCCTTGCTGCCACATGGCTTGCTTAGCCTGCTTCTTTATAGCACCCAGGACCACCAGAGGAGAGATGGGACCCCCCCACGATGGACTGTGCCTTCCCCAGGAATAACTAATTGAGAAAATGCCTTACAGCCAGATCTTAAGGATGCATTTTTCTCAATTGAGGCTCTTTCCTCTCTGATGACTCTAGCCTGTGTCAAGCTGACATAAAATCAGCCAGCACACACACACACACACACACTGGAGATTTCCTGTGATAAACGATGACACATACACTGAGGGATTCAAGAGTAATGATTACAGAACTATGATTTATAGCGTAATATTATAGTTGTCAGTGTAAGATGGTGCTAAACTGATGTCACTTGGAGTATAAACTATGCTAGAGCTTAAGGAAATGGAGGAAGGCCAAGTAGACTCAAGCAAAAGGAGACATTTTCACGTGTACTTTGCTGAAACTTCTGTCCAAGCCTGTGCTTACCCTCTGAGAGTAAAGCGTTTCAGAAGCTCTTTCAGTTCCCTTGCTGGAGCTCTTGACATTTGACACGGGAGTCTCTGTGTCCACAGCTTCTTTTATTCTTCTCATCTCTTCTAGTTCTTTCACTTCTTGGGGGCTTCTTGTTCTCCACACGGTCTCTTCTCTCATTACTTGGCATGTATCAAGGTCCTGGCTCCACATGCTCTCCCTCATAGTCTGACTGTCCCCTACCCTCTTGTTCCCTATTACACATTCGTGGTTGGGATTTAAATCGCCGGCTCCATCTTCCTGATGTCCCAAGTCCCTCCCTCCAACTAGAACTACTTGACCTACTTTCTACTGGACATATCTAGCTTTATGGAAATCCTAAAACAGTTCATTACATCCTAAAATGGGACGTGGTCTCAGCCTGCTTCCCTGTCACACTCTTACACCCGGTAGTTCGTACTGCCCTGCTAGTATTTAGGGGAGGTATGAGGAGGGGCTTATTTTCTTATGTTATTTGAACAAACAATAAAACTCACTTGCTTCCAACTATTTATTTTACCGTTAGGGATTATTCTACTGCTGAATTCCCAGATCCTCTCATTTGCTTTGTTTACATCATAACAGCCTGGGGTCTCTTAAAATGGGAACAGTCCTAAATCTTTACATCAGAAAGGTAGCCACTTGCACCCGCTTATATGGAATAGAGCAATCTGATTAATGGGCAACTAATCATGACTGACCAGTTTATAATATACTTTACGTAGCTCAATGCTTTCCATCCCATTTACTTCTCATAATAACTATTATAACTTCTCATGAGTAACTATTACTGCACCATTCAACAACATCCACATTCTGGAAAATGGTTAGAATGGCCATCTAGCCCCAAAACATGTGCTTGCTGCATAGTCTACACTATCCTCTGAAAAGAGGAAAACCTTGACAGAAGGCAAGACAGGGAGACCAAAGTCCCTAGAATGACACACTTCTCAGCTGCTATAGGGAAGAGCAAGACAGGAGCTCTGTGAAGGCAGGATTCAATCAGAGGCACATTAAGCCATCTGAATCACTGGAACTCTTGAGAACAGAAATCTTCATACATATATCATCGCACTGAGTCATGACCAATTAATTTCAAAATTAAGTAAGTATTAAGGACTCTAATGCGCCATCTTGTCAAGTGTGGTGACATATTTAGTTGTGTTCTCTATCTGAGAAGGAAGGATGTGTTTGACAATATTTTAATTTTACTCATATGGGTGATGTGATTAATGGTAGTAATATGTGCTACGTGATTAATACAGCATTGAACATCACGTTAGTGCAAAAGTAGTGACTATTAATGGGGGAGGCCTGAACAAAGGCCATATATGCAATTAATGACAGTCAACTTTATCTTGGGCAGCGACCGCATTAGTAGTCAGAGCACAGCCAACTCCTGGAGACTCATCCAAGACGGTCTGCAGGATGAGCTGGGAGAAAGTACTGCATGTTACTTAACTTCTTCACCAAATCAGCTCAGGGCCGAATAAAATCCCACTGAGTGGGCAGCTAAAGTACCAGACATTCATTTACTCATAATTTTGTTGGGTACAAGCCCAACATTGTGACGACTCTAGGGTTGGTTTCTGGTGAAGCATCTCTTCCCTGACCACTGCAGAAAGCTGCGTTCCTTCTCAGGAGAAAGGTGCGTTCCTTCTCAGGGTGTTCTTAAGTGTAGGGAGGGTGCAGAACTCTCTATTTTTGAGAACACTCATCTCATTAGATTATGCTCTACCCTTATGAACTTATGTAAACTTACCACCTCTCTACAGTTCCTGCTTCCAAACAATCACATTTGTGATTAGAGATTTAAACTATGGATTTTTGAGGCAAGGCAAAACAGTTCAAACCACACTGAAATTAATACGGAAGGGAAGGACTTCTTGTCGTAAAGAGATTAGTAACGATCTGGGTCTCTGAGGATGGTGGGGCTTGGATTCTAGTTCTGTAGGAGAAAGACCTTTGACCTCCCTCCTTTAAACATCTCCTAGACTTGTAAATGCAGATGTTGACAGTAGTACCTGCTTCACAGGCTAAGGTCAAATGAATGAAAAAAAAAATGCACAGCACACAGCATGATGCCTGTCACTTTGACAAACTCTGGGAATGCTAGTTGTCATTTTTTTAAAATTGTTGTTGTAGGGTAGGTTTTAGCTTTGGCCTAAGAGAGTTCACATGTTACATACAAGCATTTTGAAAGCAATATGCAGAGTGTTAGAGGAAGTTGGAATTGGCATCAGAGAAACATAGCGTGGGACAAAGAATTTATTTAGAGCAGAAAGGTCAACTTGTTTACTTCTTTGTTTCCAAGAAGTAAGAATAGATTGTTGAAAAGTGAAAAATTGATTTTGCTCATAGCTGCCTGTTTGAAAAATGTCAACCTGATGAAGAATTTACAAAGGCGCAATGACAACACATTAATTATATCTTGAAATATGCAAGTACTGGTCAATGCTTCAAAGTGTGAAATCATGGGTGAAGTGAAAGTTTCTCACAAGAGCCTAATTAGTCATATTTTAAATGAAAACTCTGAAAATACAATAGCTATAAAAACAAAATTCTAGGAAAATGAAAGATGTGTTATTAGGATATAATTGCTGGTATTATTCAAAGTATGGGAGGTGTCTTAGTCAGGGTTTCTATTGCTGCACAAACATCATGACCAAGAAGCAGTTGGGGAGGAAAGTGTTTATTCAGCTTACATTTCCACATTGCTGTTCTAGTCTCTGGATGCCTCTAACTGTTCACCCCACACCTCTTTTTGAGCCACCACATTCTAACCACACCCATTCCCTGCTGGGCCTCAAACACACATTTTTCTGTCAGGACCTCACCTCAAGGTCTTGCCTCTTGCTTCCTTCCCTTTATCCTGAGAGGATAATTTCTTGATATCTCTGTGGCTTTGACTTCCCTTAAGTCAGATCTTTCTTTGAGTGTCATCTTCTCAGGACTGTTGTCACACCATATCTATTTTAAATTTTGGAAATAAATATGCATTTGTCTACAGCCTACCTCACTAAAATCTATGTTCCTCACAGCCAAGGGATTTATGTTTCATTCATTGTTAGTCTTCAGATCTTGGACCAACATTTGGTATATAATGATGCTTAATAAATCAATGTTGAATAAATGAGTTACTTTGTAAACATAAGTATAATTTTGTAGTCATAAATTTTGATAAAGAATGATAGTAAATGTACAATCAAATCACACTGTTATTTTTACTCTTTGAAGTGAAAATCAGGGCCTAGTGGCTTAGGGATTACAGAAAAGTAAGAAATGACAAAAATCCATAGAAGACAAAAATTAAAAATACAAAAAAAAGGATATTGAAGATCTCCATAATGCCAAGCCCTCAGCCATGGGCATAACATTAAAAATCTACATTTATTCTCCATAGTAATCTAAATCAATTCCTGGAAAGGCGTATCAGGCAAAAGAAGCTGTGGAAAATAGGCAGTGATTGGACATTGTCATTTCGACAGAATACAAGCTCTTTTCCTGCCTGGTTAAAAATAGATTGCTGAATTCATTGAAATACCATGCTAGTAGTTTCTTTCATATCTTTGGAACAGTAACTTTTTTTTTTTTTCACATCCCATGCTATTATTCCTCTTTGGTTATTTCTCTTCACACTCCCTTGCTTCTTCGGACCTGGCTGTTATAAATATTAGTGGAGCCTGAAAATGTTGAAGACTTTTGGTTGTAAGCTCATTAAAACTGTCCTCAGAAGGCTGGCTGCTTTAACATAACAGAAGGTAATGGCTAATTTTCTAGAAACCTGAGGAGAGGTTGCAGCCAGGGGGCATTGTTCCTGCCATCAGCCACTCCAGGCAGTCCCATTTCTTCCAAGCCAGGCTGTAATTGGAGAAGACTAAGCAGTCTAAAACATGGGAAGCATGGCACAGGCCCATAGAGTGGAAAGTCTTTCCCACAGTCCTGGCTCCTGCTGGTCTGAAATAACCAAGTTTAGAGAAAGTTTTAGATGATCCTGGAACTTTCAAAAAAGGGTTCTCCACCCCAAACTTTTCTATTTTAATTGTAATTAAAGTATTGTTTACTTAAAGTGTATTATTTATTTTTCTCCAAGTGGACAAATCTAATCATGCCATTAGCAACATTTATGTTTCCTGATTTAATGTTTCAAAAAATCATTAGGAAAGAAAATACCAGTAACTTTGTACCTATTTATTCATCATTTTGCTGCTTTTTGTTTTTGTTTTTTTCTTTTTGTTATTTCAACACAGAGAAGATGGAACATCAAGACTAGGGATGAAGAAGAACGTTATTTCTGCTCCTCCATTCATTTCAATGCCTATTTGAATTTTTGGCATCTTTACTTCATTAAAGTAAGTCCAAATGTAGAGTTTCTTAGTTCTGCAGTCCCATGAGAAATTGATGTTTATTCTTTGTTATGATTTCCATAGTTACAGAGGGAGAATTTAAATAACCACTCTTTGGTTGATTGTAATTTTGGATGTACGCTGGAAAGGATCAAAGGACAGTGAAAGAAAGTCGGTGACTGGAGGACAACTTGGTCCCAGAAGTGGGACAATGCAGTATATGAGATAAATATGAACCTGCATGGTTCAGTAAACGTTCTATGGTTCTTTATTGCTTTATATACATTCCTTTCTTTATTTGTGTCTTGCTAATTCTTTCTGATAAGTGAAGATAGTATAGTTAGTTTAAGTATAATCTTGTATAGAAGCTGGGCAAGCTGACAGATAGGAGATGGTGGAAAGAGACTTTGTACCCAAACGAGGTCATTATGATGGCTAATCTCAATTGTCCACTTCATGTAATTTAGACTCCACATGGGAACAAACCTCTGGCTATTAGCATGAAGGGCCATCTAGATTGGCTAATTGAAGTAGGAAGGCCCACACTAGAAGTTGGTGGTACCAATCCATGGGCCGAGGTCTGAGATTAAGCAAGAAGGAGAAAGTGAGCTGAGGATTCACGCGTTTCTGCTTTGTGACCGCACATGCAGATGTGACCTGCTGCCATAACTTCCCCACCTCTGATAGACGCTATCCTCAAAGTATGAGGCAGAATAAACACTTACATTGCTTTAGCCAGACATTTGGTCACAGCAATGAGAAAAAAATTTAATGACTCTAGCCACATCCTTAGGGTTTGTCTTTTGTAGATAACAAAACCCAACCCATGTCACCATGCCACTGCTCCAATGACTGTGAGCTTTGACACACAGTGTTGCTAGACGAGGTGAAGAACAACAAAGATATTGTGCTAAAATAGGAATCTGCAATTCAGAAAATCTAATTAATAAACATTCTACACTCAGATTTTGAGCCAGGCTCATGGCCAGTCTGACATCCCCTCATCTGTAAGGGCCTAGAATGATAAAGCCTTTGAGGAAAACATCTTTGAGTTTGTTCTGTGTAAAGAGGTGCAGGTCCTCACCTGTAGCTGACCCCAATCTTTAGAAGACGATTGATTACCTGAAGGACTATCCAGTGAGGGCCTGTGGCTGACCCCAGCCTCCATGCTGAAGGCTTCTGTGAAATGATAGCTTACAAATCTATAACAGCTAAAAGGAAGTAAGAAGTGGTCTGGTGCCATAGGCTTTCAACCTTGGGTCTAAGAATGGGCACAACTGCCTGTTTGAACCAATGACCTGATCCTTGCCTTGGCCTCTGATAAACTGGCAGGAAAACTCTTGGTTTGATTTTAATTTCTGGGGACAGGGTTTCTCTGTGTAGCCCTTTTGAATTCCAAGGCAGTCTCGGAACTCACTCTGTAGACCAGGCTGGACTCAGAGATCCACCTGCCTCTGCCTCCCAAGTGCTGGGATTAAAAAGCATGAGCCACCATCGCCCAGCTTTGGTTTGTTTCTTAAGTGAAGCTATTCTTCCATCAATAGTGTCTGGTTTATCTCATGCAACATGTCCCTTGCTTGATTTCTTACCAATTTCTTCTTGAATTGCATATAATTTCTGAACCTTGTACCCTCTTTAGGAGATGCAGGTTCTCAAGGGTGGGGCTGGGCCCTTGTGTCTTTTACCACTGTCTTTCCAAGCTGCCTTCTCTCACTCCGTTTGCTATTTACTCTTCTAGGATGCTAGGCTTCCTCCATTTGCCTGCTCTTGAGATTTTGGCTTTTTTGTATAGAACCAGTAGGTCTACTTTTCTGCCCTCCCTAATGATTCTTTAACTGACCCACCATGCTAAAAATAAATGCTCATTAATATGTACTATTAGGATAGAAAAATTAGGAAGTTCTGAGATTAAAAAAAAATACTTGACTGGGTTGGGAAATTCACTGCTATCACTAAAGAGGCAAAAACGTAATACATATATAATTTAGGAACAGATGTTCTACTTCGAGTGATTGATGATGTTATTTTTATACTTCAAGTTAGACTTTGAAGGTGCTCCAAGGATTCATGGCCAGTACCGTAACTGTATCACTTGAGGCTCAGGTTCCTTCTTCAAAGGCTCATTAGAACAGTAGACTGAAGAGTCTTTAGGGAGCTTGCCTCTTCCTTGTGCTGTTTCTGTTTTACCCTTTGGTCGCGTAGACATTCATTCTCTTTGGCCATCAGGACGAGGATGATTGGGAAGTCCTTCCCCACACTATGAACTGCTTCTAGGCCTGGCAAGCCTCGGGCTCTGAATCATTCTGGATCACCAAGAAGTCTTGTTGCTATTGAAATATGTTGGCTGGTTTTCCTCACCCTTCCTCAGCTTTCTGCAAGTCCTGTCCCACGGCCGAAGCAAAGGCAGAGAATGCAGAGGACATTCTCAGTTAAGGCTCGGCCTCTGCTCTTGTGTTTCTCTAAATGAGCCCCGTTTTCTGGTTATTACCTTAGAGAGAAGCAACAAGACAGAGAGAGAGACACGTTAATGTCCCCTTAAAAATCTTTCCAGCATAGTTAATCCTTGAATGTTCCCACAGGAGCATCTTCTTCCTGTGCTTCCCTCTTCCTAGACAGTCTCTCTTCTAGGGCATCATCCTCAGCCATTCAGATCTTTCTCAAAGTCCCAGGCTCCTGAGGGCTGATTTCACAGGTCTCCATACCCTCCCTAATGCCTGTGATTTCCTCCTGAAGGTGCCATGCTAGCGGTTTCCTTCCTGAGGGTCTACTGCACTGCTCCCAGGCTTTGACTGTTACCTTCCTTGATCATGTTTGTGTTTTCCAAAGTTCTTCAAGGACTTTGCTGTCTGGTTTGAATGAGAACTCTCCCTCCATAGGCTCATGCGTTTTAGCCACTGTGTACCCAGTTGTTGGTGCTGTTTGGAGGGGCCATGAAACCTTTTGGAGGTACAGTTTTGATGGAAGAAGTACATTACTGGGTGGGCTTTAAGGGATTACCCCCTTGCTCCGTTTTCTGCTTGCTGGGTGCTGGTGAGATGAGGTCTTTCAGCTCCCTGCTCCTGATGCTAAACCACGTCTTTCCTTGATGGGTTCTCCGTTCCTCTGGAACCACAAGCTGAATAAACTCTTTCTTCTTTAAGTCGCTTTTGGTCCTGGTATTTTATCACAGCAAGGCAATACATAAAATAGCAACTGTTAGAACATTACAGTGAGGGGCTAGAGAGATGGCCCAGCAGTTCTGTTCTTGCAGACAACCTGGGTTCAGTTCCCAGAACTTACATGGTGGCTCACAACCATTTGCAATTCTAGTTCTAGGTGATCTGATGCCCTCTTCTAACCACCAAAGACACCCAGTACACCTGTGGTGCAAACACATACATACAGACAAAACACTCATACACATAGAAATGCAATAAATAAATTAAAAGTTACAAAACTATTACAATAGTATTTTTATTCCTATTTTTATTTTAAATTGATATGTAATTTTATACATATATATGGGCCAGAGTATGACTTTCTGAGGGGTTTTTGAATTTTGAAAATATTTATTTAAAATTTAAGAATTTTAAAAATTCAAAGTTAACATATCCTTTGAGAATTTCATAGTATGTTTATATTATATTCTTTCCCACTCCCAAACTCTTCTCAGGTACTCCTCCCTCAATCCACTCAACTTTATGGTCTTTCTCTCTTTTAAAAACTAACCATAAAACCCAAAACAAAAATAAAAACAGAAACGTCTAAAACCATGGAGTCCGATTTGTGTTAGTTAAATACTGAGATGGGGCCTTCCCCAGCGTGCGGCTGATATATCCAGTGTCACTCCATTAGAGAAACCGAATTCTCCTCCCAACAGCTTTTAAAAAATTTTTAAAAAATATCTTCTCAGCTGGGGTGAGACTTAGTGTCCACTTCTCTTTTGTGCTGGGATTCATCTGGCTTGAAGGTGTTCAGGTCTTACACAATATGCCACAATCTCTGTGAGTTCACATGTGCATCTGCCCTGTTGGGTCTGGAAAAGTTGTTATCTTGGAGTCACCCACCCCACCCCTGGCTCTTATAATCTTTGCAGCTCATCTTTTTCATAGATCTCGGAGTAAAGAGATGGAATAAAACATAATTAATAACTAATAACTTATTACATGAATGAGCATGAATTTAGTTTTTTTTTAACACAAATATTGTGTATTGCTTTCTTCCTATAATGCCTGTGTGAAGTAGGAGCACCTCAATTTACTATGAGAAGGAACTGACAGAAAACATCATGCTCTACATGGTTACCCCGAGGTCCAGGCACTTGGTCTCAGCCTCTGCTGACTTACACAGGTTAGTGAGGTCACTTGAGGTCAATGAGGAGGGAAACTCAACTGAAGCATTGACAAAGAAGCTCATAGTGGCACACATGTGACTTGAAAGCAGAGGAGGGGGCTGGTGAGATGGCTCAGTGGGTAAGAGCACCCGACTGCTCTTCCAAAGGTGCAGAGTTCAAATCCCAGCAACCACATGGTGGCTCACAACCATCCTTAACAAGATCTTACTCCCTCTTCTGAAGTGTCTGAAGACAGCTACAGTGTACTTACATATAATAAATAAGTCTTTAAAAAAAAAAAAAAGAAAGCAGAGGAGGGGACTCTTTGTAGTAAAGGCGGAAGGGACGAGAGAGAGAATATTTAGAAATGGATAGAGCACACAATAACAAATTGTAATACATATGAGTATGCAAATGTCATTATGGAACTCATTCCATTCTGTCATAATTAAAAAAAAACCATAAGAACCTAACCTGACAATAACGGGAGGCTAGTGAGGAGACCGAACACTCTGTGGACCAGGGAAGTTATTCAAGGACATCTGATTTTTCGGCATGAACTTGTGATAGGGTGTCCTCACTGGGAGGTAGGCCAGGAGTTTGCTTTCATTGAGACTTCTGTACTGAAGCCATCTTGCCTGAAAAGAACTGCATTCTCTTCCAGCACATTTTATTTTTGGTATTCTCCATTTTTTTGATATATTTCACAGAGGTTACTGTCAAAAGTACATTAAGAGTCAGAGATGAGAAATGTTCATGAGTTTGAAACTTTTGCATGAGTTATGTTGCCTGCCAGAACAGAGTTATTTTGCCTCAATAGATAACCAACTAGTCACTTACTAGAAGTCCCATTGAAGGACACATGAGGCAGGAACATTTCAGAGAAAAGGAAAGAAGGTAAGAGTTGGGAGTAAAGGAGGTTACAAAAGAGGAGTGGTTGGAAAGTTTTGGTGGCTAGTTGATATATCAACAAAAAATACAAAGAAAGTTAGTTGAAATCTCACATAAAATAGACTGAACATTCTACACTTCCTTCAAGACTTGAATTCCATTTTTGCTTTCTTTAAAAGTTACTGTTTTCTTTCAACAGCATGGTGAGAAACAGGAAGTTTCTATCAATAAGGTCTAGTCATTTATTTTATAACAACAGAGTATGTTTTATTTTGCACATCCTGTAATTGTAATCTAATGTAAATACTATGTTAAGTTGTACAAGAATAAGTACAACTCATGACACACATTTGGAAATAATTGTTTTAATAAACTTTCAAAAGTATTTAGCAAATATGACCATACGATATCTCACAATATGATACATTTCTTCAGGTATTCACTAGCATATAAAACTGCTTTGAAAACAGTATAACTTTAACATATTATATAAAGGTAGTATATACTTATAAAAATAATGTACAATGAAAAAGACAACTTAACATTTTTGTTTTTACTAGAGAATGGTTGGTACAAAGTTATAGTGCTCTGTAATGTTTGATGGATACTTACGTGATTTCAGAAATAATGTTGCAAACATGGAAAATACATTTTGATGTCTGTAATAATAGCACAAGTGAAGTCTGGTTCTCAGAATTATTTTATCTTTTTTTTCATTTTTCTGAATACTGAAAAATTCTAAATAAACAAGATATTACCACATAATGCCTTCTTTTAGACTTATACAATACATCTCTCTTAAAAATATTTTTGTTTAGATTTTATTTATTTTATATGAATATACTGTCACTGTCTTCAGACACACCAGAAGAAGGCATTAAAGATGGTTGTGAGCCACCATGTGGTTGCTAGGAATTGAACTCAGGACCTCTGGAAGAGCAGTCCATCTCACCAGCCCCAATACATCTTTTATTCCCCACTGTACCGTGAATCCCAGATACTATTTCATTTGTACAGAAATAATATTGCCAGAGAGAATCTATCAGATGGAATCATCTGGCCCAGCCCCATCATGACAGAGAAATAGCTGTGTTGACAGTTTAATGCATCTTTGCTGGCCTAGTGAGTTCCATCAGTGCAACTCAGGGATTTTCTTATGTTGTTCCAGGGTCAGTTATTGGATCAGTACATTTTGGGGAAAATATCCAGAGATGCATTTCACATAGTCACTGTAAGATGACATATTCTATTCTGTCATAAACAAATTAGATCAGTGAATAGGGCTAGATGGGCTTCATAGGCTATATTGAGTATGTACACCAAAATCAGCAACCTGTGTGTCATGCTTAAGACAAATAAGTGAAATGTATTGGTTGAGGGAAGATGGGACACATGGAATGCTATGTAGAAGGGACATGAAAACACTGAGTGTTGCTAGAATTCTTTCTCAGGAATAGTAAAGTCTACCCATCCTTTCTCCTAAGGTCCCAACAGCAAACTGAGGTGTGTATGATTCCACCCAAGTTCACTCTGAGAAACCAATGGGTGTGTTGGGCATCCTTACAGAGGAGAGGGGCTACTCATAGGACTCTGGACGCTTCTTCTCAAAAGACCACAGTGTGAAGTCTTTACTCAATAGCAGTGATGACTTTCCCATTGCTACCTAGATAGAGCCCTACTATCCTGCTCTTCCCCAATCTGCTTCAGCCTCTCTCTGGGCCACATTCAGTTAGGGCCAAATTGGCACATCGTAGATGGTTGGGAGCAGCTGGATACTCAGAAGAGGGTCTCTCCATCACACTGGCCACTTTGTGGATGCTCCCGTTCCTTTGTCACTTGGATGTAGAAGGCTCCTGCTCAACATGCCTAAAGCTGTCATGCCGGCCACAGGTTATCCTGCCCTGGGCTTCCTGAGCTCTTCAGTGCCTGGTGTCCTGTGACCAATCATAGTTAGAAACCAAGAAATCTCTGACCAAACTTGAAAATGCTTCTTTCTGTTCCTCACTACCTCTTAGGGTGACTCTGCTTAAGGTGAACGATGGCTCTCAACGGCTGAGTAAAACAGTGTCTGCGCCTCCTCGGGAACAGGATGTGCACCTCTTGACATTGCCCTGCAATTGTATAATCTCTTGACATCTGTCAGGTCAGCTTATTCTGGGACCACAAACACTTTCTGTGGTGTTAGTTACATGCGCGGATTCTCTTAACCTTGGTGTTCCTACATGGAGATGTAATTTTGGTCATTCTATTTTCTTCAACTGAGAGAAGTGTTAAAATTTTACAGGAGAGGACTCTCTGGAAAAAGTACTTTAAAAATATAGTTCATTGATTATAATGAAGGAATAAGAATCATCTCTTTCTCTCTCTGTGTGTGTATGTGTGTGCTGATGTATGTCTTGTGTGTGTATGTGTGTGCTGATGTATATGTGTATATATGATGACTAGAGTGCAGCCTTGGCTATTTCCCTGGAACTATCTTCCTTGTTTATGGGAGACAGAGTTCCTCACTGATCTAAAACTCACCAAATAGGCTAGACTGACTGACCAGCAAGACTCAGGAATCTACATTTCTCCTCCTTCCCAAGGCTAGGCTTACAAACCCTTGCCACTTTGACCAACTTAAAAAAACAACCAACCAAACAAGTACTCCCCCCAAAAGATACCTAACCCCCAGAAAAACACCCAACCCCCCCAAACCCTCATATCCTTATGCTTTTATGGCAGGGATTTTACTGACTGAGCTACCTCACCTGCTCCAGTATCATCTCTTTATGCTTAATTTTTATTAGACCACAATCAAAATATTTGCTACTCCATTAAAATAAGTTTAGAAGTAGGAGGTTTCAAAAAAACCGACTTCACATCAGAGACACAATAACACCATCACACAGCCAGCCACTTCCTAATCTGCTCTGCTGTTTTTTCCACGTGCTGGCTTCCTTCCTTTCAGGATACAAGATGGCTGATAAAGCCCCACACTGTTCTTTGTCTTAATGCTACCCTAGAGGCAGAGGATGAGCAAAGTGCTTTCTACTTGTGCTTGCCTGCCTCTGTGGGAATCAAGGGGAGTCATCCCTGCCAGAGACCCTTTAATGGTTTACTATTGAAAGGATAGTCCTCAGATCACAGCATCTTCTGAAAACCCCAGGCCCTGATCTACAGGGCTCCTCCTGGAACAAGCTCCCCAGTGATGCTCAGGTGGTGGGGTTTGGAAAGCATCATCTTCCTGTGTTATAGCCAGAACTCAGTAACCAGGCTGTACTGCACTGAAGATGGAGAGTGCTCTTCCTAGTGTCTCTAAAGGAGACAAGAAAGGGCAAATGCAGGGGGAAAGCATGTTGGAGAGGTAACTCCCAGGACCTCCACTACAGTGTCAGGGGTCGGGCCAGTGTAGTTTTGCCTGCTGGCCCTTGTGCAGCCTATGAAGGCCATGGTGTGACACTGGCCATGTCTCAGCCTGCTTTGACAGAAGGTTGAAACATTCTCCATGTGGTTGTACAAAGGTGGCTTGCATTTATAATGTCAAGGTTTACATCTGACACAGGGACAGTAAAGGAAAAGCATTGTTTTAGTGTAAGTGGTAAGAAAAGAAGATAGGAAAACGGTAGGTTTATTTTCAATATTCCTGTTGGTGTGAAAGAACTTCTTTGCTGAAGTAGCCAATAAAATCTGTTTTATATATATTTTATATAATATATATATATATAAATGTAAAACAGATTTATGTATAGTATATTATAATATATATAATATATAACATATAACATTGTCTTAGAGTTTTCCTGCTGTGAACAGATACCATGACCAAAAGACAACATTTAATTGGGGCTGGATTACAGGTTCAGAGGTTCAATCTATTATTATCAAGGCAAGAGTGTGGCAGCATCCAGGCTGCCATGGTGCAGGCAGAGTTGAGAGTTTTACAACTTCATCTGAAGGCTACTAGCAGAATACTGGCTACCGGACAGCTAGGATGAGGATCTTAGTCTACACCCGCAGTGGCACACCAACTCCAACAGGTCCACTCCTTCTAATAGTGCCACTCCCTGGGCTGAGCATATACAAACAATCACAAACATATAACATATAACACACAACATATAACATATAATAAATATATAGCATATGACATACAATATATAATATGCAATATAAAATATATCTATCATATAAAATATCAAAATATCTAATATCTAATAAAATATATTACCTCTGCTTTGCATTTATTATTTTGTCCTTATTAAAAAATTCTGGAAGTTCTGAATATGAAATAATTGGCTGAGAGGATTGGGGGCTAATTTTAAAGACTAGAGTTGAGCTGTTCCAAGATTGAGTCTTCTGTAGGTGCTCACTATAGTAAAATTGCAGCAAGGAATAATACATATGCATAATAATACACATAATGTAAGGAGCACAGGGTGAGGTGGGTTCAGAAGAAAATGAGCTGTGCAGAGTGAGCCCTGCCTGACCTGAGGCAAAGGATCTTGTAATCACGCATGTACGCCACCCTTGTTTGATTTCCTGGTGGCGGGGTGACTCATGAATGTCTCAATAAATACATCTGTACGCTTATTTAGAAGCCTCTGGGTAAAGGATCTTTTCTACTAGATACTTAGGGGCGTCTGAAAGATATGCAAATTAACCCAATCTGATCATTAGAAAACTAGACATATTGAAATACCATACTATTACCCATGAACATGTGCAACTAAAAGCAATTCCATTCTACTTAAAACTCGCATCTCTTTTTAAGTCTAGACAGCATGTTGGAATAAAGATGCAATGAATTCCTACCCCCTTTCAAAATGAAGACAATGGATGGGGGTGAGATGCAACAGTTCAGAAGCCCATCTCTGCAGGAAGAAGAGACTGAGAAAATGACCCAAAAGGAAGGAGGCTTTGATGTGGCGAAGGGCGTCAAAGGGCGTCGGAGTCCACAGTGCGGACAGTTCCTTCCTGAAATCAGTGCTTTACTAAAAGTTTGTTTCCGGCCTGTGTTTGGGGATTCACTACTTTTGTTGCCAACTCCTGGTCTCTCTCCTTGGAAGTTTCTGTTTCCTCTTGGCTGCCTCTGTCCTCTGAGGTTGAGTTATGGGTTAACCTATAGAAAAAACGACCTACCATAAACCAAACAGTGAGGGAGAAGAGTAATAGGAATTTCATTTACTCAACTTAATTGAAGTAAAACATAGCTCTTTGAACAAATAAAGGAAAGATTTCTTCTGGATCCCAGAATGAGAACAGTATTTTATATGCATTCATCTGTTATCTACTTTAAATGGGCTTATTGGGAAATGTTATCGTTTTTACTATTTTCTACAGAGAACATATTTTACAGTTTATCCAATAACTCTGAACATTTGAATTACAACCCATTTTTATGTTCATGTTATCTGTCTATTACTCTGCAGTTGTACATAAAATGTTTTTACATTAAAGTATATAAAGTATGTATAAAGTACTGCATTACGTCATAGTCAAAATACTCATGCTTTATACTTAAAAACAAAGCAAAACAAAAAAAAATTAAGGGAAAAAAACCCAAACAAACAAATATCCATCTCAGGGGCACAGAGTGCAAATGACCCTTCCACTTCAAGGTAGGGCTAATAGAAACACACTTTCCCCCTCTGCCTTTTAATTATTTAATTTTCTTATATAAACAAATTGAAAACCAAAGCATCCATTGTCTTCCCAGCCATGATACTTCAGGCTCCAGTGTGGGGACCCTGACTTAGCAGCGGCTTCCCTACACAATTTCCTGTCTTCTCTCAGAGGTCATGAAGTGAGGAATGCATACTCACATGGGCATCCCTTCCCGACCTGAAGGCTGGCACCCTTCCCAACCTGCCAGCCCAGCACAACTTCTTTTGCTCAAGAACAGTTGTCACAAAGCCCATGGCACGTCCACACTGCTGACTGGGACTCAGCCAGGCATGAATAGGATGTATACCTTCCATTTTTTAAAATTGAAGTTTATTATGGTTTCAACTATTTTCTTTTTTTTTCATTTTTATTATATATTTTCTTTATTTACATTTCTTTCTATTTTTTTTTTTTTTTTTGGTTTTTGAGATTCAATGGTATGCCCTTTCCTAGTTTCCCTTCTGAAAACCCCCTATCCTCTCCCCCTCCCCCTGCTTCCCAACCCACCCATTCCTTCTTCCTGGCCCTGGCATTTCCACTGGGGCATAGAACCTTCACAGGACCAAGGACCTTTCCTCTCATTGATGACTGACTAGGCCATTGTCTGCTACATATGTAGCTAGAGTGACAATTGTTGGTTTAGCCCCAGGGAGCTCTGTGGATACTGGTTAGTTCATATTGTTGTTCCTCCTAGTGGGCCACAAACCCCTTCAGCTACTTGGGTACTTTATCTAGCTCCTTCCTTGGGGACCCTGTGCTCCGACCTATGGATTCCTGTGAGCATCCACTTCTGTATTAGTCAGGCACTGGCAGAACCTCTCAGGAGACAGCTATATCAGGATCCTGCCAGCGAGCTCTTGTTGGTATCTGCAATAGTGTCTGGGTTTAGTGGTTGTTTATGGGATGGATCCCCAGGTGGGGCAGTCTCTGGGTGGTCATTCTTTCAGTCTCTGCCCCAAACTTTGTCTCTGTAACTCCTTCCATGGGTATTTTGTTCCCCCTTCTTAGAAGTAACAAAGTATTCATACTTTGATCTTCCTTCTTCTTGAGTTTCATGTGTTTTGCAAATGGTATCTTGGGTATTCTGAGCTTCTGGGCTAATATCCACTTATCAGTGAGTGTATAACATGTGTGTTCTTTTGTCATTGGGTTACCTCACTTAGGATGATATACTCCAGATCCAAAAATTTGTCTAAAAATTTCATGAATTCATTGTTTTTAATAGCTGAGTAGTACTCCATTGTGTAAATGTACCACATTTTCTGTATCCATTTCTCTGTTGAGGGACATCNNGGTTCTTTCCAGCTTCTTGCTATTATAAATAAGGCTGCTATGAACATAGTGGAGCATGTGTCCTTATTACAAGTTGGAGCATCTTCTGGGTATATGCCTAGGAGTGGTATTGCTGGATCTTCTGGTAGTACTATGTCCAGTTTTCTGAGGAACCGCCAGACTGATTTCCAGAGTGATTGTAACAGCTTGCACTTCCACCAGCAATGGAGGAGTGTTCCTCTTTCTCCACATCCTCCTCAGCATCTGCTGTCACCTGAGGTTTTGATCTTAGTCATTTTGACTGGTGTGAGGTAGAATCTCAGGGTTGTCTTGATTTGCATTTCCCTGATGATTAAGAGTGTTGAACATTTTTATAGGTACTTCTCAGCCATTTGGTATTGCTCAGTTGAGAATTCTTTGTTTAGCACTGTACCCCATTTTTAATAGGGTTATTTCATTTTCTGGAGTCCAACTTCTTGAGTTCTTTATATATATTGGATATTAGCCCCCTATCATATTTAGGACTGGTGAATACCTTTTCCAAATTGGTTGGTTGCCATTTTTTTGTCTTATTGATAGTGTCCTTTGCCTTACAGAAGCTTTATAATTTTTTTAATTAGATATTTTCTTTATTTACATTTCAAATGCTATCCGGAAAGTTCCCTATACCCTCCCACCTGCCCCTGCTCCCCTACCCACCCACTCCCACTTCTTGGCCCTGGTGTTCCCCTGTGCTGAGTCATATAAAGTTTACAAGACCAAGGGGCCTCTCTTCCCAATGATGGCCGACTGGGCCATCTTCTGCTACATATACAGGTAGAGACACGAGCTCAGGGGGTACTGGTTAGTTCATATT
>NC_034604.1:60254190-60265862 GCF_900095145.1 Mus pahari
TCCTTTCTTTCTTTTTTTTCCTTTTTTTTCTTAGACATGGTTTCTCTGTATAGCCCTGGCTGTCCTGGAACTCACTCTGTAGACCAGGCTGGCCTTGAAATCAGAAATTCGCCTGCCTCTGCCTCTGCCTCCCAAATGCTGAGATTAAAGTCATGTGCCACCACTGCCCAGCATGGGCTTTCTATTGTTTATGTTGTTATTGAAGACCAGCCTTAATCCGTGGTGATCTGATAGGATTCATGGGATTATTTCAATCTTCTTGTATTTGTTGAGGCCTGTTTTCTGACTGATTTTATGGTCAGTTTTGGAGAAGGTACCATGAGGTGCTGAGATGAAAGTATATCCTTTTGTTTTAGGATAAAATGTTCTATAGATATTTGTTAAATCCATTTGTTTCATAACTTCACTGTGCCTCTGTTGATTCTGTTTAGTTTCTCTTTCTATGATCTGTCCATTAATGAGAGTGGGGTGTTGAAGTCTCCCACTATTATTGTGTGTGGTGCAATGTGAACTTTGAGCTTTTTTTTTTTTTTAATTTTATTTATTTATTATATGTAAGTACACTGTAGTTGTCTTCAGACTCACCACAAGAGGGCATCAAATCTCATTATGGATGGTTGTGAGCCATCATGTGGTTGCTGGGATTTGAACTCACCACCTTCAGAAGAGCAGTCGGTGCTCTTAACCACTGAACCATCTCTCCAGCCCAACTTTGAGCTTTATTAAAGTTTCTTTAATGAATGTGGATGACCTTGCATTTGGAACATAGATGTTCAGAATTGAGAGTTCTTCTTGGTAGAGTTTTCCTTTGATACGTATGAAGTGTCCTTTTTTATTCTTTTAAATAACTTTGGGTTAAAAGTTGATTTTATTCGATATTAGAATGACTACTCCAGCTTGTTTCTTTGGACCATTTGCTTGGAAAATTGTTTTCCAGCCTTTTACTCTGAGGTAGTGTCTGTCTTTGTCACCGAGGTGGGTTTCCTGTATGCAGCAAAATGTTGGGTCCTGTTTATGTAGTCAGTCTGTTAGTCTATGTCTTTTTATTGGGGAATTGAGTCCATTGATATTAAGAGTTGTTAAGGAAAAGTACTTGTTGCTTCCTGTTATTTTTGTTGTTAGGGTTGGAATTCTGTTCATGTGGCTACCTTCTTTTAGTTTTGTTGATAGATTACTTTCTTGCCTTTTCTAGAGCATAGTTTCCCTCCTTGTCTTGGAGTTTTCCTTTTATTATCCTTTGAAGGGCTAGATTTGTGGAAAGATATCGTGTAAATTTGGTTTTGTCATGAAATACCTTGATTTCTCCCTCTATGGTAATTGAGAGTTATGCTGGGTATAGTAGCCTGGGTTGGCATTTGTGTTCTCTTAGGATCTGGATGACATCTGTTCAGGATCTTCTGGCTTTCATAGTCTCTGGTGAGAGTCAGGTGTAATTCTGATAGGTCTGCCTTTATATGTTACTTGACCTTTTCCCCTTACTGCTTTTAATATTCTTTCTTTGTTTTATGCATTTGGTGTTTTGATTATTATGTGATGGGAGGAATTTCTTTACTGGTCCAAACTATTTGAGTTTTGTAGGCTTCTTGTATGTTCATGGGCATCTCCTTCTTTAGGTTGGGGAAGTTTTCATCTATAATTTGTAATTTTGTTGGATATATTTACCTTTAAGTTGGAAATCTTCCTTCTTGTCTACAGCTATTATCCTTAGGTTTGGTGTTCTCATTGTGTCTTGGATTTCCTGGATGTTTTGGGTTAGGATCTTTTTGCATTTCACACTTTCTTTGATTGTTGTGTCAATGTTTTCTTTGGTATCTTCTGCACATGAGATTCTCTCTTCTATTTCTAGTATTCTGTTGGTGATACTTGCACCTATGGCTCCCAATCTCTTTCCTAGGTTTTCTATGTCCAGAGTTGTCTCCCTTTGTGATTTCTTTATTGTTTCTACTTCCCTTTTTAGATCCTGGATGGTTTTGTTCAATCCTTTCACCTGCTTGGATGTGTTTTCCTGTAATTCTTTAAGGAATTTTTGTGTTTCTTCTTTAAGGGCTTCTACCTGTTTACCTATGCTGTCCTATATTTCTTTAAGGGAGTTATCTATGTCTTTCTTAAAGTCCTCCATAACCATCATGAGAAGTGACTTTACATCCATGTCCTGCTTTTCTGGTGTGATGGTGTATCCAGGACTTGCTATGTTGTGAAAGTTGTGTTCTGATGATGCCAAGTAACCTTGGTTTCTGTTGCTTCTCTTCTTATGCTTGCCTCCCACCGTCTGATTGTCTCAAGTGCTCCCTGCTCTTGATATATCTGATTGGAGCCTGTCCTTCTTGTAATCCCAGCTGAGTCAGAACTTCTCAGAGTCCAGCTTTCTCTGTGATTCTGGGATCCTGTGATGTTGAGATTCTGGGTGTGTCAGAGTTCTTGGCAGTCAAGTTTCTTTTGAGACCCTGAGATCCTGGTGTTTACAAGTTTCTGGGATCCTGGGATGCTAAGATCTTGGGCTTGTTAGAATGCCTGGAAGTGGTACCTTCTCTGGAGACCATGGGGCTGTCTGCTGAGTTGGAAACCAAGGTAGACCAGTGCCAACCAGTGCCTGGGGGGTGAAGAGTCCTCTGGGAACTGTGAGACTGTCCGCCAAGTTCTTGCCAAAGGTGGCCTGGTGCTGGCACCGACCAGAAGGCACCTACTTTTCATTTTCTAGTAATTTCCCTTGAGTGGCATTTGGATTTACCACTAACCTGACTGGGTGGAACTGACATTTGATGAGACTCAGAAACCCAAACACTAAAAGATGCAAACCAGTCCTAAGGTGTTCATTTCTAATACTAGACTTGCTTTTTAAAATTTTGTTGAGGATATTATATTCCTTCCAATCAGTGAAGGCAATATATCAAGAAACAACATCCTAACATCTAAACCCAGAATTCTTTCTAACTTACAACAAATTAAACGTTTGGAGAAACTTTTAAATTCTCTTAAGTTAAATTTCAGTTCTGTCACCCATCTCCAAAATAATTTTTTGTGTGTGTGCCTATCCAGTGGCTTCTTGGCTTCCTATACTTTGAGCTTTGTTGCTATTTCTAGAAAAATAGTTTTATTTATGTGTCATCTCCAGGGCCTCATACAGGTTCCGGGAAGCAGGGAGAAAGGACATTATAGTGATTAAGAGCTATTGGAGGAAGGGGTTATTTTTGTCCGGCAGAATCCATTACTCTCCTTTCCAACAGCATCCTGACACTTCCTGATGGAACCTGCTGTTACCCATAGCCACAAACTTTTCTACCTGAACTTTTTGTTTCTTGAAATAACGACTGAGATTGAATTACTTCTGAAAAATGGCCTAAACCATATCCTTGGGCTTCTTCCCTGACTAGCTTGTAAGGTATTTAAGCCATTTATTCTATTCAAAGTTCTGCTATGTGGTTAGTTAACTCTCCTCAGTTTGTGCATCCAATTTCCCCAGAGTCAGTGAATCTTTCCATTCTTGACTATTTCCCAGAATTCCTCTCTTTCTCCGCGGTATGTTCCACCTTCTAATCCTGCTTCAGCTCATTGGCCATAGGCTTTTTTATTGACAGGTGATGCTTCTACACGGTGCACAAGAGATTCTTTCTGGAGCCGCACCCACAGCGGGTTGAGCCGAAAGCACTGTTGTTCAAGCAGCCACTGTGTGTGTTTATGGTCTTTGTCATTTGGCTGAGGCGTTTACGAGCAGATGTTGAGCGTGCCTGCTGTGTTAGTCCATATTTCACTGCTCTGACAAACACCGGGTGATGGGCAATATGTAAGTCAAAGAAAGGGGTTCATCTCTCAGTTTTGTAGTTAGAAGGCAGGGAACTGGAGTCAGGTTGATGGCAGTAATGTCATCACTGTGGTGGGAATGAGTATAATAGGCAGAAGCCAAATGGTGAAGCAGGTGCCATAGGGGCCAGGGCTGTGCTTTCTTTTACTCTTTTATTAGTGTATATAGTAATTGTACAAAAGAACAGAAACAATGATATTTCTATATATGTATATAATGTGCTTTGACAATTTTCACCCCATACTTTCACACATACTAATTTCCTTCCCCTAGAATCCTTCCCCTTTGATTTTTTTAAAAAAAATATTTTATGTATCATCTGTGTGTGTGCATGTGCGTGCATGCACACACACGTGCATGTATATGTGTGTGTGTGAGAGAGACGGAAACACACATGTACACACACAGAAAGAGAGTGAGAGGGAGAGAGAGGGAGAGAGAGGGGGAGAGAGAGAGGGAGAGAGAGAGAGAGAGAGAGAGAGAGAGAGATGAGAGACAGAGAGACAGAGAGACAGAGAGAACACAGTATCACTACATGTGTATGAAGATCAGAAAATAACCTTTGAAGTCTGTTCTCTCTTTCAACTATAGGTTCCAGGGACCACACAAAGGTCATCAGGCTTGTGTGGTGAGCCCTTCTGCCTCCTGAGCCATCTTGTAGAGTCTTCTGTCTTTTCCCACACCCTCCCTTCTACATTCCCCTCCCTTACCTCAGATTTTGTCTGTAAGAGAAAACAGGCAGTGTTCTCCTTTCAGAGTCTGGCTTAATTTGCCTAATGTGATGATTCCCAGTGCCATCTATCCATCTACAAATGACATGGTTATATTCTTCCCTGTGGCCAAGTAATACTCTATTCTATATCACTCTTTCTTTAACCATTCTTCTATTAACAGGTCTGTAGACTAATTCCATGACTTGGCTACTGTGAAGAGAACCATAAACAAAGTGGGTATTTGGATGCCTCTGGATTCTATTTTAGTTTATTGAAGAAGTTCTACACTGATTTCTGCGGGTAGGCATGCTGGACACAAGCACCCTTTTGTAAGAATTAACCAGAGCTCTGTAAGAGCTACTCCAAATCTCTCTGAAGTCATCACCTGCAATCGCTTGGGCTCGCCTCTTAAAATTCCACACCACGTATACCTCTAAGGTACACTCAGATCATACTCACACTGAGGTACTGGCAGCTTCTTGGAAATCAGCTTCCTTCAGGAGCAGGGGCCCTGCTATGACTCCACTAAGATTTGGGAGCCTGGGAAAAAAACAACCATAGCCTAGAGCCTCTGAGACCGTGTGAGAAGTTCTTTCTCATTCCGCATTCTGTTGGATGTTTTCTCATTTTCTTTTCTTTTTTTTTTTTCTCTTTTGAAAGCCTTTGCATTGGGATTCCCATTTTTAATTTATTTCTTTCTAAGGCCACCTCCTTCCAATTTCTTGTAGGAAATTAAAAAAAAAAAAAAAGGTGGCTGGAACTGTTAAGTGTTGTTGATGGCAGTGTTACTAGACACCAGTGCATGCCAGTGCACTCTGGTATTCCTGAGAAATAGACATGAGATCTGCCCTCCCACTGGGATGTTCTTGGCTAAAGTCATTGCTATTTGAATTATTTTTCCATACAGAAGTTATGGAGCCTGGGAGTCAGGCTGGCAGTTAGAGTCAGCCATCTCCACCTCCACACTAGAACCAAAGACTGATAATGGCCATGTTCTTCTTTTGAAGAAGCCAAGTGAGAAAATAACTCCTCATCTAAAACCAGTTCATGGATTTATCACCTCATTCACCATACATGGGTCCCACTTCTTGTGCAGGTCTGACTGCTACATATCCCCTGCCAGCAGCTCCTGGGCTCCTTAAGGCCAGCCAGTCCCCAAGCTCTGACTCTTGATATCTCAGCACTGCATTATCTGTGACACTCTTCTCAAGATGAAAAAAAGTCTGTTTTAATAAATAGTTAGGGAAGAAAATGCTGTTAAGGCAGAAGGAGAATTTGAACTTGTGTGATGCTATTACTGAGAACGGAGAGGACTGTCCCTGAGTTTCAGCCGTGTATTTGTTGGAGAGTTGATGTAAACTCCAAGGCCCAGGTAAACCTAGCTCTCATTAATTTAGAGGACACAATACCTGCACTTCTCAGACGTATTGTGTGAATTTGCAGAGCTATTTGCTCACGTCGCCATTTGTGACTACAGCCCACGCCGCCATTCTTCTGCAGGGTAAATTTGATAAAGCCATCCTGATCTTAGTGGTGATTTCTCAAGTTGCCATAGTTTCTTAGCTGAGATGATCATTTGTTAATCGAATGGGCATAATTACCCTAATACATTTACAAAAGACTTAATTCCTTCCAGAGTTGTTATTTTCTTAGATTACATTCTCCTGAGAAAGCCCAGTTACGAAGTACTAAGCAGGGTTAAGTTCAGCAGAAGCAGTTCATTGGAAGGCGTGGCCTTTGCAGGATAGAACCCATTTGATGGCAGTAACACTGTGAGCCAAGGTGAGAATAATTGAAACTACATAGAAATCTTCTCAAAGAAAAATGCTTTGCTAGGAAATAAAGTCTTTTTACTCTCTCTCTCTCTCTCTCTCTCTCTCTCTCTCTCTCTCTGTGTGTGTGTGTGTGTGTGTGTGTGTGCGCGTTTCTCTCTCTCTCTCTCTCTCTCTCTCTCTCTCTCTCTCTCTCTGTGTGTGTGTGTGTGTGTGTGTGTGCGCGCGCGCGTGTCTGTGCTTGAGTCTATATGAATGTGGTGAGCCTTTGTCTGCATGAAGGCCAAAAGAGGGCATCAGATCCTTTGGATGTGGGGTTACAGGTGTTGGTCGGGGGGGGGGTTAATCTGTGACCTGGATGTTGGGATCTAGATTCTGGTCCTCATGATTGCAGTGAGAGCTCTTAACCACTGAGACATCTCTCTACATCTTTTTACATCCAATAAAAATTCAAGGGAAATAGGTGACACTGAGTATATCAGTTTATTCTCACATTGGGTCAATATCTCCATAGAATACATTTAATATAGTGAGACGTATTCTGTATATATTTGGAATGTGCTTATGAATAGAATAAAGCTCCAACTCTCCCTTATTTACCAGAACCAGACTAGCTTGTCTACTGTTTCAACCTAGACATAAATTGTGTCCTTGTAACACAGAGAGAAGAGCTCTTTTCTTTGGCCTTTGAAAGCCCCGTGGCAGCTCCAAAGTGTCTGCACCTTTTAGGTAATAGAGAGAAAAAGTGATGGATTCAGGGTGAGACACTTCTCGGATTGGAGTCTCAGCGCACAGACAGGGAGTCAGACACTCAGGTTGATACGTCAGTGTTTCCTTGTTGACGTGAAGTTACAGGTCAGACTTTAGTGCTTCCCAGTCCCAGGAAACACCTAGCCGCTGTCCACAGCTGCCTGGCTGGCACTCACTTGTCTGGCACTTGAGGTTCTCAATGTTCTCTGAGTCTGGGAGATTTCTGAGGACATAGTTCCAATCTTGGCCAGCGCTAAAGGCTGAGATAAAAGACCCAGTCTTCCATAAGGCATCCCGTGAGCGCCTCACTGAGGAAGAATTGCTTCTCCGTTCATGAACCAGACGTCACGGGATGAGGTGATTCACTACACTTTATCTTGTACTGAAGATACATATTTTTTATATTAGCTGGATTTTAAAAACTTTTTATTGCTTCTTTGTGAATTTGACATCATTCACCCCATCCTGTTCATCTCCTCCTCTCCTCTTTCCCACCTTCCACCCTTGCAGCCTCCCTGTCAACAGAGACAAAAAAAGAAAAATCTCATTGTGGAAGCTGTGGTGTATCCCATAGGGTACCCTCTTCTCTACACTTCTTTGCTTGCCAATGTTCACTGCAATGGCTCCCTGGCCTGCTACAGGAGCTCTGTTTTGTGATACGGTATCCCTGGATCCTTACTGGGACTCCTCTCCGATATACTATTGCTACCCTGTGTCATGGAGAGCCTGTAGTTTTGGGTCTGTAGGACTGACCCCTTTTACACACTTGAGCAGTTCATCAATGGGTACATGTTGGGGTGAGCCAAATTCAAAGCCCTGGATCTGGGACTGAGAGGTATCTGAGCTGGTCAGACCAACTGCTCTTGTACCCTCAGGGCTGACTCATCAGCTGACCCACTGACCAAGGCCAGCTGTACCCTGCTGCCCACTCTTCTTAGTGTTGCAGCTGGTTAGGGATTGGGCCAGTTCTCCCATTCTTATGACCCCAGGTCCAGCTCTTCTACCTGTCATAGATGGTGAGGGATGAGGGAGTAAAGGAAGGCATCTCTACCTCGAACTGGATCTTTTTCTAATTACATTTTTTTTCCAAAAAAAATTTTTGGATAATATATTTCCCCTTACAACACTTTCCAGATTCTCCCAACCTCCTTTCTCACCCAATTCCTGTTCTTTCTCTCTCAAACAAAAAAGTCAATCAGGCAAACAAACAAACAAACAATAAAAATCCCAAACTAACAAAAGCTCACAACAAAACAAAACAAACAAAACAAAACAAAACAAAACGAGATTGGCCAATTAATTCTTGGCATTGGGACTTTCATAGAGCTTGGTTGATATACACAATGGCACTCCATTGGAGAAAATGGATTTTCCTTTTTCCAGGTCTCAATTGCAAACAGCTTCTTGGTAAGGGGTAGAACCCCATGTCCATTTCCCTTTCTCTGTGCTGGAACCCTTTTTTTTTTGCTTGAGTCTGTGGCGGGTCTATGCATGCTGCCACAGTCTCTATGAGTTAATCAGTCCTGGTGTGTCTAGAAGACACTGTCTTCTTGGAGTCATCCACCAGCCCTTGGTCTCACAATCTTTCTGCTTTCTTTTCTGCATAGATCTCTGAGCCTTGGGGGCAGGGGGAGGGCTTGGTGAAAACATCCCATCTGGACCAACTGCTCCAGAACCTTTCAGTTTTTCACTGTCTAGTGGTGGGTCTGTGTGTTAGTTCCCATCTACTGCAAGAAGACACACCTCTGAGCAAGGCACTGATCCATAGACAGTGCAGTATGTCATTAGGAGTCATGGCATTGCTAGATCCTTTTAGCAGAGCAATAGTATTGGGTTTCCCCTAGGCCCATGACCTGTCTGGTCTCAGGTTGCATGCAAGGTGTTTTGTTCTTCATATTGTCCCTCTAATCTGAGTACACTCCAGAGTGGGAGCCATAACTAACTTATATTCACATCTATATTATATTTACACCATTCTTATTTACTTTTCTATTGCTGTCATAAACACTATGAGCAAATGCAAAATGAGGAAGAAAAGGCTTATTTCATGTTATAGGTTACCGTCTATTATGTAGGGAAGCCAAGGCAGGAATTCAAAGCCTGACCTTGAAGCAGAGACATGAAGAAGGCTTGCTGCCAGGCACATGTTCAGCTACTTAGCCCAGGCCCACTTGTCGAAGGATGACACCACCCACAGTCAGATTGGTCTTTCTACTTTAATTAGCAATCAAGAAAACACCCCACCTGGCCTGGCATCACACATCCTGGTGGGTAGAACAAGCCTGAGACTATCCCCAGTCCAGACTCATGGCAGACCTCACCTGAGGCCATCCCTGCCCAGTGCACTGGGGGTGGTGTGGTGTGGTGTGGGGGTTGTGGGAGGCATAGCACATCTGAGACAATCCCAGGCACCCAGAGAGGCCTATGGAACCACTAGGGTGAGCAAGTGGTGGAGAGGTGGAAGAGTAAGAGAAGTAGAAGGGTATGTACACAAGGAAGAGAGGTGGAGCTGGAGACTAGTAAGAAACAGCCTGGCGTAAGTAACTGATGATGACACCTAAGGCCATGGGGAGGTCCTGGTCCATGCTGCCACCTAGGGCCATCTCTGGGTCCATGGTCCTGCAGTAGCAGAGGTCAGTTACCACCAAAGGTGAGATGAACATTCCTGATCCGAGCGGCTACCTGGAGCCATGCTGAGGGCTGTGCAGAACTGGCCCCTCCCTCACCTGGGCATCTTGGGAGAGCTGGCCCTGAAGATATTCGAGCAGGAAAGCTGGCTTTGCCCCCTGCTGGCTGTGGCATTAGGTGAGCTAGCTGGGTAACCTCCCTGGATGAGCTTCCATTTCTGTGATGACATCTCTCTGACCCCTCAGGTCTCTGAAGGACCGCCATTTATGCTGCCCCACCCTCTTACTTCAGGCTAACATCGTCATGTGGGTATAGTGTGTCTCCTCCACTTGACTTGTTACTCAGAACTGAACTTGTTTTTGTATCCCCGCTGTGAGTGTAGGACTGTGTGAGACATGATGGCAATAGAAATTATGTTTGTTTTTGGCATCACTATCAGTTAGTTTGCTGGAGAGGTGGCTCAGAGGTTAAAAGCACTTGCTGTTCTTGGAAAGAACCAGAGGTTCCGTTCCCAGCAACAGCATGGCAGCTCACAACCACCCATAGCTCCAGTTCTAGGGACTCTGATTTGCTCTCTTTTGTTCTGCCACGATCTTAGCCATCACACTGAGAGGGAAGGCTCTTGGTCCCTTTTGTTGGACGGCTGACTTGTGATTTAGTTGAAGCCGATGTATTCCTTACCCTTTCCAGACTTCAAGTGAACCCTGTCATAGCTCTTTCTTGCTTTCTCCCTAGATGATGGCTCCCAGCTATGTGCTCCCTGCACCCACTTCCATGGTGCTGGACTGGGGACAGTCTCAGGTTTGTGATGTGTAGTTTTACTGTTCCTGCTATGCTGGGCTGCATGCTTTTTGGTTTCTGGTTTCCAGAGGACAGCGCTGTCTGCTTTATCAAATGCAAGTCCTTGGTACTCACTTACAAAAGATCATGAGCGGCTCAGCAGAAACTTGACTTTAAGTGGGTATCCTATGTTTTAAAATCAGCTCTCTAAAAGAAGAGGAGAGGAGAGAGGAGAGAGGAAAGAAGAGAGAGAGAGAGAGAGAGAGAGAGAGAGAGAGAGAGAGAGAGAGAACAAATTTAGCAATTATACTTCTGCATTTAAAATATTTTAATATAAATATTTATAGGTTTGCTGATCACATGTGTGCTCACACGCAAGTGTATAAACATGTTTATGTGTGAGGGAGAGAGAGAGGGAGAGAGAAATACAGAGAAACAGAGAGACAGAGAAAGAGAGAGTGTAGATACATGATGAGCGCCTTAAAATGATTCAGTGCAGACTTTGTGGCCTGCATTATACATTTGGAAGGACAGCTGTCTAGAGGCTGTTGAAATACAAAGCAGGAAAGTAGAGTGTTATTTATGCAAATGATTTCAGAAACTCTTTTATCCCCCACAGACTGTTTTGTAATTTCTTTTATGAATAGCGTGTTCAGCTAGATGATCCTCCACTGACATGCAGTTGTGACCGTTTCCTTCCTTCTGAATAAACCTTCCCAGATGGAGACGGGATCATGCACACAGCCTGACATTTAGTGTCTTTTGCCTTCCTATGTCAAGGAGGACAGCAATATCTGCCCCACCCTCTACAGAGCACCTGTTGGACATGAGTGTTATACTTCATTGCAAAGCCTTAAGATGGGAATGAGATTTGAGCTTTCTTAGATGATTTAAAATTAGAAGTGTTCAAATTAGAGTATCAAGCCTTAAATTGGAAATTAAAACAAGTTGAGTTAGTTAGCGGAAATGGGACTGTTTAGATCGTTAATCTGATGTTGATTTAACTTTGGTACCTGGTATCTGTCTAGGAAGTTGTCCATTTCATCCAGGTTTTCCTGTTTTGTTGGGTATAGCCTTTTGTAGTAGGATCTGATGATATTTTGGATTTCCTCAGGATCTGTTGTTATGTCTCCCTTTTTGTTTCTGATTTTGTTAATTAGGATGCTGTCCCTGTGCCCTCTAGTTAGTCTGGCTAAGGGTTTATCTATCTTGTTGATTTTCTCAAAGAAC
>NC_034604.1:60267933-60290481 GCF_900095145.1 Mus pahari
CTGAAGATGTAGGCCCAAAATGGGGCCTGTCCCAGAAGATGTGTCCCCTCTGCAGTTTGCACACTCACCTGCATAGACTAGTCTCTGAGGGACCCTGGACACAATATGTCTCTCTCACCTGCTCTGGCAGACAGAGCCTTCCTGGGTGGCCACCTTTCCTCTGGTGGGGAGTGCCCAGATGTCTGGAGCCCAAAACAGGATTGGTCCCAGAAGCTAGATTGTTTCTGTCTGTCCCAAAGCTGTGTAGCTTCTATAGTCCACACTCTCGCCAGTGCATACTGGAGCTCTTTTCTTCTTATCTTTTCTTCTCTCTTGAGACAAGGTTTCTCTGTGTAGCCACGGCTGTCCTGGGACTCTCTCTGTAGATTAGGATGACCTTGAACTCAGAGATACCCCTGCCTCTGCCTTCTGGGATTAAAGGCATGGGCCACTACCACCCAGCAGCTAGTAATGTATTTTTTTTAATCCCTTATCAATTGATATTTTAGACAGAAGTCTTTATTTTGAGGACATTACAATTGAAGTTCTGACATGAAGGTTCTGAATCTTCCTTTTTGAATTTCATTCTGTCTTTCAGACTACCCATTATGTGCATTTTATGTTATAGCTATTAAGAGAACAAAATCATTAAAGCATAATAAAATGTTGTTGAGAATAGTTAAGTACTTTATGAAAAATTGTCTTGGGCTCCATCAAAGGTAATTTGGAAATAGTCATGAACATCATTTTAAAATTCTATCACTTCCTGGCTATTCTACTTTGTGAAGTGTTTAAAAATCAAAACCAGACCATTGGAAGTCATGCGAAACTACAGCATGCTGTCTTCAGTTTTTTTTGTTTTGTTTTGTTTTGTTTTGTTTTGTTTTGTTTTGTTTTTGGAGAAAACCTTAAACTTCTCTGTACTGTAAACATCCTTGGAAATAACCCCTCATCTCCAGCTCTAAAGGCATTTGCTGCCTGGATATCTATAGGGATGGATGTAACAAAGACAGCTCCTCTGGCTAACTGAGCCCTTGCAAGGAAGAGGTGAGCTGATGTAATTCCAGAGTCACTACAGTGAAGTCTGTTCACGTAGGCGAGGAAATGCTACGGAGAGAAGACCTGTAATGAGCCTGTGAGAGAGTAGCTGCTTACTGTTGACAGCTTACCTTCAGGATGGCTGTTCTGACATATGCTTGCCAGATATAGGCCATGTTTCATCTTACTATTGGCATTTCAAACTCCAATTCATCATGAAGCAGTCCTTGCCATTGATCTCAGTTACGGATCCAGACCTTGTTGTCTCAGGAGCCCAGAAAGGGTTGAGCTTCCATCTGTGTCCTGGCTTTGAACAGAGAATCGGCAGAAGTCTTAAGTGCTTTAATTCAGAAAGCTTCCACTCAGTTGCCTGACCCTGAAAACAGAGGTTACCCCAAGTCTCTATCTTTTCCATCTACATCTATCTAGTTATCCTTAGATATTTCTGAGTTCCTCCAGGTCTTACCTGAAACCAAGGTCTACACTGCCCTCTTCCCACTCTATTTGTGTGTATATCTTTTTACCTATATGGAGTATAGAGCAGCCATAATTTTATTGACTTAGTATCAAATATTTTACTGCCTTCCTTATTTTGGAAAAAGGTCCTTTTTAAGTAGCTCAGGCTGGCTTTGAATTTATGGCAAACCTCCTTGCTCTCCCTTCTAAGTCCTGACATTACAGACATGTGTGGCCATGCTTGATTCTATTTATTTATTTATTTATTTAATGAACATGATCTTTATACTTATTTATGAGATACAAGGCAACATTTTGGTCTGTGTACATATTGCTCAATGTACATCTCAGAGCAATTAGCCTGTATGACATCTTAAATGTTGATCATTTCTTTTTGTGGAGAACATACTAAACTTCTTAGAACTATCATTATGTGGTACAGAATGGTTTAGAGTTGGCCATGCTTGCTCTGCTGGGCCTTAAAACATCTGGGCTGATTTCTCTCCTCTGTATATGTTGGGACACATTTATTCACTCCCCCTCTCTCCCTAGTCTCTGGTAACTATCCCTCTATTCCAGACTTCTGCAAAATCAGCTCTTTTAGATATCATATACATGAGTGGGTTCATGTAGTCAGGCAGTGATTTTTTGTTTTTGTTTTTGTTTTTGTTTTTTGTTTTGGATGCTTGATGTCTTAGTCAAGGTTTCTATGGCTTCGATAAAACACCATGACCAAAAAGCAAGATGGGGAGGAAAGGGTTTATTCAGCTTACATTTCCACACAGCTAATCATCACCAAAGAAAGTCAGGACTGGGACTCACACAGGGCAGGAACCTGGAGGCAGGAGCTGATGCAGAGGCCATGGAAGCTTACTGGCTTGTTTCCCCTGGCTTGAGATTACTCACCAGTCTAGGGATGGCACCACCCCCCAATGGACCNGACCCTCCTCCATTGATCATTGAGTTAATATCTTACAGCTGAATCTCATGGAAGCATTTCCTCAACTGAAGCTTCTTATTCTGTGTCAAGTTGACACAAAACCAGCAAGTACACACAACTTATTTCATTTTGCATAATGAACTTTAAGTCCACTCATGTTTTCCCAAATNTGAGTTTCATGAATTTTGATGGCTGAATAGTATTGTATTGTGGATATATACCCGATTTCCTTTATTATCTCCTTGATATTTAGNTTGGCATAAGGTTGAGTCCATACCCTGACTGTAGTGAATCATGAGTTACTCAGTAAGTTANTTCCTTTGGTGTGGCAGACAGGCAGTGGTTTGCTGGCTAGTTATTCTAACCTGAATGGTGAGCTCCAGGTTAGCAACCTGCTAACCCTGCTTTCAGTTTCTTTCTTTCTTATTTTAAAGAAATAATGTGAAAGTGATAGAAAATAGGTTTTGGTTTGAACCCCTGGTCTCTACATGAGCACACATAGGTGAATTCATTCACACATGTACATACACAATACATATCACACAAACACCACATACATGCACTACACACACACACACACACACACACACACAGAGCAACAATAAAATAACAGGAAACAACAACAACACATAAATTAACAACCATTGGTATTGAGAGATATAAACAGTCTTAATTCCCCAATAAAAAGGACATCAGTACCCTGGGGGGACAGTCCTGCTATTGAGCCTGATTCCTGGATATCTCACCCTACCAACCTTTGCTTGCTCAGGAGTCAGGGGATGCTCCCTCTGACAAAGCTAGTAGGTACCTTTTANATAGTTCTCATGCTGCACCAAGCCCAGTAAGAGGCAGACTGATCTCTGTGAAACTGAGGCTAGCCTGATCTACAGAGTGAGTTCCAGGACAGGGAGGGCTATGCAGAGAAACTCTCTCTTGAAAATAACAAAACAAACCCAAAATATGNGACATGTCAGTGGTTAAGGAGCACACCTAGCTCAGGGTTCAGTCTCCAGGACTCTGAATGCCAAAACATAATTAAGAATAATAAAATTGGTAGTCATGGATGTTCCAATGAAAAGATAAAAACAGATGGCCAGCTGAAGCTTATCCAAGGCGACAAGCTTAGGATGTAGACAGAAATAAAATCATGGCACACATGAGGTACACACATTAGGGACACATAGGAGGGAAGTTAGGAGTAAAAAGGGAAGAGTAAATAAGGGATTGGGGGGAATGGAGGGAGCAAGCACAAAAGTCCCAACGGATGNGACTCATAGACACTTCTCTCTACATAAAAGAAACTGGTGCATATAAATATTCAGCATGCATTCCAAAGTTCAAGCATCCAAGCTGAACATTCCTTTGATTGGGTGTTACATGTTTACTAATGAAGCAGTCACTGCTCAGAATATTTGAGAAACGTTTACTTTGAAATTGCCTTTTAGAAACCATTTGTGAACTGCACAAAACTCAGGTTGATTTTATTTTAAAACTATATATATACTTTATTTTTTGGTAAAAGTAAAAGTACTTTATCATTTTGATCAACTACTTTATTCACCAGCCTCAGCTTCAAATAGTGTTTGGGTATTTCTATAAATCAATCAACACTAAGAAGACAAAACACAGGAGCAGACAACCTCTCTGTCTGTCTGTCTGTCTGTCTGTCAAAAGTGAGGGATTGCTACCCTAACGCTATGCCCTAGTTTAGTTTTTGTTGTGATAAATACACGTTCAGCAACCAGATTGGAAGGAAAGGTGTCCATTGGCTTTTAGGTGTCCACCACGGAGGAAACCAAAGCAGAAGCTACAAGTGTCATTAACTGTGCAGCTTCTCTCTAGCTCCTGGGACTTTGTTCTTCTGTTTTCTTTATAGATGCAAGATGGCTGGGAACTAGGAGTGTTCCTCTTCCTGTAGGTTGTAGTTTGTTATTTTCTGTATAAATCTCACTTTCAAGATTTCTGTTTCTAATTGCAGTCTGCTGTTGACTGAGATTTCCCTCTTGTCTTCCCACATTTATCACCTTTTTTTTTTTCTTTCAAGACAGGGTTTCTCTGTGTAGCCTTGGCTGTCCTGGAACTCACCCTGTAGACCAGGCTGGCCTTGAACTCAGAAATCTGCCTTCCTCTGCCTCCCAAGTGCTGGGATTAAACGTGTGCACCACTACTGCCAGGCTTATCACGTACTTTTTAAAAAATGTTTTTAATTGAAGTAGAATGACAGCACTTCCTCTATTTTCTCCCTCTAGCTCTCCTAGTTACCCTACCTTGAACCCCTCCCATGTCCCCACTCTCAAGTTGATAGCCTCCTTTTCTTTGATTATATATGTTACTTATAGTATGCATATGTACAAATATATGTATATACAGATATATATGTATATATGCACATATACACAAATATATTATACATTACATATATTTTATATATTATATATTTTATATGAAGTATAATATATAATATATACTATAACATATACTATATGTACTATAGTATATAATACTATAATATATAGTATGATGTATAGTATACTTATATATTATCTATTATACATTACATATTATATACTACTTTATATATATTACACATATATACTATTAATACTACATGTTATATAATACATATTAATCATGTATTATATATCATATATTACATAGTATATGCTATATACTAATTATATAGTATATAGTATATATTTACTTATCATATGTCATCTATCATACATCATATATCATATATAATATACCTTAGTTATATATACACACACATAAATAGTCCATTTACGTTGTTTGTGTGCATATGATTTCAAGGCCGCCTATTCTGCATCTGACAGCCAAGTCACAGATCACTTTTCTTGCAGATTCATGGGGAGCACTGCTTGTCCTCACTATCAGACATTTCCAGGTCCTGATGCTTTGTTCTTTTCCTCCTCTCCTATCCGTATTAGGGCTTTGATGCATGACAGGCAGGCTGGATTCCTTTCCAGTTCTCTTTGCTTATCCATCCTTTTCTTTCATTCTGCTTTTTCTTTTCTGGGCATTCATTCAGATGCCTCCTTTATCCTCTCTGTATAGTGTTCCTTTAAGCATCTTCTGCAGTGCTGCTTTGGTGGTCACAAATGGCCTCAGTCTGCAGTTGTGTTGAAATGCCCTTCCTTCGCCATCAATTGTAAAAGATAGCTTTTCTGGACACATCAGTCTTGGATGGCAATTATGCACTTCTAGGGCTTGAAACACACTGTTCCCTGCACTCCTGGCTTTTAGGATGATGACACACTGATATGGCTCTCATACTGTGCTTGCCTTTGCAGGTCAGTTGGTGTTTTTCCCTTGCAACCTTTTTTAAAAAGGTAGTTTAATGGATTTTCAGAGCAAACTTACAAGAACAGCACACAATACAGACAGTGTTAAAAATGTACTCGCATGTAGGGCAACTCAGACAAGTATAGTGAGCAGATGGAATTTATTGTATGATAAAAGTAATACAAACTCACTTAGTTGCTGTCAATAAGATATTCACTTATTAAAAAACTTCCAAATGCTGGAATTGTCCAGAAAAATTTAACAGTTTTACTTATAATTGTTATAAAGTGGAAAATTATTTCTCTGTTTTATATATTTGACATCTTGACTAAAATATGTCACAAAAGTGTCCCTTTCTGGACACATATATTTGGGTTTCTAGCTGCATTTTGCATTTGGATATCCATTTCTTTGCCTAGATTTGGGAGACTTTTCTGCTAAAATTTTATCAAATATTTTCTATGCTTTTAGTCTTAGTCATAGCTCTTTAAAAAAAAATCTCATGGAATTTTTTTCAACTTTTTTTTTCACCATGATAGTTTTGTTGATTTTTTTTTAAAATTTCATATCATGCACCCTGGTCACACTCATTTTCCAGTCCTGGCCCCCACCCTTGTGACATGTCACTCCATCCTCCCTGTCATCAAGAGAGAGAGAGAGAGAGAGAGAGAGAGAGAGAGAGAGAGAGAGAGAGAGAAGAAACAAAACAAACACCCCCCCAACACACATACACAAGTGTAATTTGTGTTATCTATATACTCACTGGAGCATGGTCAAACTCTCAGTGACCTGTCCCTTCAATAGAACTGAATAATTCCCCTCTGGTGTTGCTGCCAAGGACTATGTCTGGGCTCATAATCCTGCCTCAGTCATAATCTGTGATGATGTCTGTGGTCTGTTTTACCACTGAAGGCCATGAGGACATCCGTGGTCTGTGCTGAAGCCTAAAGCCATGTTTATATCCATGTTCCATCCCTCCTTCCAGGGCCATACTGATGTGAGTGGCCTGTACTGCCACCTGTACTGAGGTGATGTCCTCGCCTATGCTGCCTCCAAAGGACATGTCTGGGTCCATGATCCTATTGTAGCCAATATGTTGATTCCCAAGGCCTGTGTTAGCACCAAAGGCCACGTGGATATCTGACCTGTTATGCAGCTTGAAACCACGTTGATGTCCACAGGGCACACTGAGGCCAGGGTCATAGTGATGTTAAGTGGCCTGCACTGAGGTCATGCTGATGTCTGGAGTCCAAGCATCCTCCAAGGGCCTTGTCTGGGTCAGTGGGCCTACTGCAGCCAAAGGTTATGTTTGCGGTCTGTGCTGTCACCAGAAACCACGTGGAAGCCAATGATCTGTGGGTCCATGGACTGTCAAGAAGAAGGAGGATACTTTTGCAGTGGTATCCATGACCACAGATACACAGTTGAGAAAGAGGGACCTGGAAGGCTTCCCCAGATCCCCAAACTCCCCAAAAGTAGCAGCCTAAACAGGAAGCCATTGAAGGCAACCCTTAAAAAGTGTGATAAGGATGCAGGAGCTAGCTCTCCACAGCTGATGGCTTCTGGAGAGGGTGCGGAGGGGGAGGGGATGACTCAGATCTCATGGATTCGTAAATTTAATTTCTTGTTTAATTCCAGAGTTCCTGGAGATTGGGTTCATTTTTGCTTATTTATTTATTTTTCTCTATTGCTATTTGAATGCAATATTGCCTTGACCTTATTACAATCCCGGAGAGCGGTATCCTTGTCCTGAGTGTGTGCCTACCAGTTTCTTTTTGTCAGGGCTACCCAGCTTATCTTTTAGGTGGGAGTTCTGTCTTTTCTCCCTGCACCAGGAAGCCTAGTGTATGGAGCTAGTTTGGGGCTGGATTCTTTCAGTGTGTGGTCAGCTCTCCCTCAGGGCTTTTCTGCTGTTCAGTCATTGTTTTTGTAAATTCCTGAAGATCTTCTTCATTCCCATTACCTGCTTATATGTGCTAGTTGGGTTTTGTCTCCTTGACACAAACCTACAGATATCTAGGAAGAGGGAATTTCAGTTGAGAAATTGATGTGACCACCATGGGTAGTGTACTGGCTGGTTTTGTGTTGACTTGACACAAGCTGGAATTATCACAGAGAAAGGAATTTCAGTTGAGGAAATTCCTCCACGAGATCCAGCTGTAAGGCATTTTCTCAACTAGTGATCAAGCAGGGAGAGCCTCTTGTGGGTGGTACCATCTCTGGGCTGGTAGTCTTGGGTTCTATAAGAAAGCAAGTTAAGTAAGCCAGGGGAAGCAAGCCAGTAAGGAGCATCCCTCCATGGCTTCTGCATCAGCTCCTGCTTCCTGACCTGCTTGAGTTCCAGTCCTGACTTCCTTTGGTGATGAACAGCAATGTGGAAAGTGTAAGCTGAATAAACCCTTTCCTCCCCAACTTGCTTCTTGGTCATGATGTTTGTGCAGGAATAGAAACCCTAAGATAGGTATTGACATATCTGGGTAGGTGATCCTGGTCTGTATAAGAAAGCAAGCTGAGCTGGCCACGAGAGCAAGGCAGTAAGCAGTATTCCTTCGTAGTCTTTGCTTCAGTCCTGCCTCCAGGTTCAAGCCTTGAGTTCCTGCCTTGGCATCCTTTAGTGATAAACTATATGCTAAATAAAGCCCTTTTCTCTCCCAACTGTTCTTGGTCATAATGTTTATGACAGCAATAGAAAGCAAACAAGAACACTGTATTACACAGAGTCATCCTCTGACATCCCCCACAGAATGAGTTCATTGCTAATGAGTCAACACTACCCATTAAAAAAAGTGTCTTTAAACAAAGAAACCAGAGTTGTATATCAATTGTTGCAGTGAGATTAGTCCTTTGATTCTGACCCAGAACACTTGCAACCCACCAAAAGCTGCTATTTACCTATTCTAGGTGCCAAACTTTAGCATATTCTTTTCATTGTTGGACAGATCTTGGCAATGCTGGCATAACCCAATAAGGGCAAGGGTGGAGTGTGTGTAAACATGTTACGTCACTGATTTTGTTCATGAAGTATATTGCCTGAGCCTTTTGTAGCCTTGCCATGGGCCGAACTCTAAGGTCAGGTTTAAATTAATTGTATAGACATAGAGCCATATAAAATAAGACTGCATAGTTGGGAGATTGGGAAGTTTGGGGAAACGTAGCAGTCCCTTAGTCCATAGCTCCATAATAAGCCCTGCTAGACTCACCAAAATGAACTTGTGTGAGTCACTCTGGGCTGTCAATGCCTTCCCAGTTGGAGGCGGGTGTTCACTTTCATATGTCGTGGGAAGTTGTGCAATGATTTATTAAGACATAATAGTTGGAGAGGATGTAGGGACCCAGCCTCACATTAACTTTATAGGTTATAACCCCCGTGAGTAATGCAAAACCACCTGAGCACATCTGGCTACTCACACATTGTATTTCTAGATAGTTAGTTAAAATAAGTAAATTTAGAGTAAATGCAGAATCAGTAGGCATTGTGGTAGGTTGATATGAAGGAAACACCCAGAAGGCATTGCTCCGCATTTGGGGTAGAGAACAGAGGAGTTTCTTGGGGTTGGGAAAGAGAGGAAATGGTCTGTGTTAGAATGAGGGTCAGGAGCTGGCAAAGATGCTTCTGGTGAGAGCAAACAGATGTCATAGGCGACCTGGAGGACAAGCGTACAAGTGTTCATCCTCTCCTGGCTTAGAAACCATATGAAAATGGCATAATTACTAGGTAGAAATTGTGTACATCTGAAGAGACAGCCAGGCTTTCAAAAGGAAGAGGAGCTAAGAGCAGGCAGGGGGTGGGGGGAGTGTAAAGTGCTCAGAGTGGAGTGGATACTCCATCACTCAAATTATTCTTGCTCTGACCTATTTCCCCTTCCTGGGTACAGCCTTAATAAGGCTACATAGCTGAGTTTCAATAGTAGGCTCTGAACAGGAGAGGTGCGCACCCTAGGCAGACCTGGTTCATAAATGCTGAGTATCGCTGACTCATCATCTTTCTCCATATAGCAGCTTACAGTGACCCCCATCACTCTTTCTCCATATACAAGCTTATAATAAGTAGGGCTTGGGCCCTAGAACAGAGTCTGCATCTCGATCCTCAGAATCCTGTATATGTCATGCTACATAGCGAAGGAGAATCACATTGGTAGATGAGCTATACTGAGCTGGGGAGAATATCCTGAATCCTCTGGGTGAAGCAGAGTCCTTTGGTGAAGAAACGAGAGGGAAAAGAGAGAACCAGAGAGATGGCAGCCTGAGGAAAGCTGCACTGAAGCTTTAAGCTATGAGGCAGCCATTAGCCTGAGAAAGCAGGAAGACTCTGCAATGTGCAGAAGACACGAATTCTTCCCCAGTACCTACACCACAAAATACAGCCCAGCAACACCCCGATCACTGAACAGAATGGTGTGTTTTATCTACAAATACATGGATAATATATTCATATTGCTTTATACCATTAAGTCAATGCCAGCTTGTTACAGCAAGAACAGGAAATTAATGAGCACTTCAGCTTTGAATTCACATGCCTAAAAAAAAGTTGGAACCACCAGCTGGGATGAGTCTTGGCTCCCTGTGACTTTTATGGGACAGCTGCCTACCAGGTCAAACACCAGGCCTTGAGATTATTTTGCATAAGAAATAAAAATGTTTTATTTGACACTTCGCAGCTTTTGGTTCTGCAAAGTGGCTACTGCGACGTTGATGAAAACATCTGTTTGCTCCTCCTAGATGCACCTTTGCTTCAGGCCCTGACCCTCATTCTAACATGGACTGTCTCCCCTCTGTCCCAACCCCAAGAAACTCCTCTGTTTCCTTAGTTTTCTCATTGGTGAAACATAGCCTGTTGCTTGAGAAATTGGTGTTGCTCCCTTTAAACTTGAATCCTCAAGTGAAGTATTTAATCTGCATCTTGATATATAGGAACCCAAGTAGTTTTTCTAGAATCCCTGCCTCTTGGCAAGGCTGAAATGAACTAATATGCATATCACTTAGGATGAATACTGGCAGATGCTAATGTCCCAGTAAAGAACTAGCTGGCTTGTCAACCTCAATGCATGGATAGAGGAGGGACCAGGGGCCGGTCACTCTTGAGCCATTTGCTATGATAGATTCAGGAGAAAGGGGGTGTCATTGCCTGTGGTTGTGCCCTCACTGGTGACCTCATTAGGCTCCAATGGAGAGCTCCAATCCTAGGGTCATAATGATGGCTCTGGCTAAACTGAATGGGACACAAGACAAAACCCAAAAGTATTAATCTGGGAAAGGGACAGGTGGAGATGATGGGGTGGGAGGGTTGGCAGGGATGGGAGGGAGATAAGAGAGGGTGGGGGAAGCAATCAGAATGCATTATATATGTACATGAAACTATCAACAAAATGAGTCAATGAAAAGTAGAAAACCTTTTTAAATGAAAAAAAAAAAGAGAAAAGTCTTTAAACTCTCAAATCTTTTAAAAATGTAAGCAGAAACTACAGATCCTCATTTCTTTAGCCAAAAATGAAACATCAGATATTGCATACACTGTAGCATCACTAGCCTCTTTTCCCTTTATTAATAAATATTTTGAATATATGGAATGATTAACTATCATTATTATTTAGTGATATAAAGGAAAAGGTGTGGTTTATGGGACCACTGAATCAATAGTTGATTTCCAATGGTCACAGCAGGGACAGAATCACTGGTGAGGGTAATGATTTCCTTGTCTAGAATTTACTTAATATTCTTTCTGGTCCAGAAGGGTAAGGACTCTTCATGCTCTATTAAAAATATTATAAATTTGTCCACTATGGAATCTGAGCAGAACCTCATAATCTGGAATGTACCACACTTTCTTTCGTTCTTTTGTGTAGTAACATATAGTTTTTTTTTTTAAAAACTTTTGAATACACCCAGTTCCTGGAACCATAAAAACAAATATGCCCTTTATAGGTGATATGTTCCTGGAATTTTTAAGAAGGAATCATAAAATCCTAACACGAAGAGATTGATATTTAGAAAACGTTCTGGAGGTAAACTGGGTATCCATGATAACAAATAGAAAGTTTCAGAAAGTCTTTACAGGGAAACATCAATGATTTTATAGCCTGCTTGCTCTTCCTTCGTTACCATAGCAACAGCCAGGCAAAAATAACTCAAGACTCATCAGCATGGTTATCATAACTCCTGCTCAGCTGCCCGCCCTCCCAGGCATTGAATGCATCCCACATCTGGGAGGCTCGGCTCCCTTACTGACTCTCAGCAGGCACTACTGTGTGAAAACCCAGAGATTAGTTCATATGCATTGCCTTTCTGGATTCCAGCAGTTCTCATGGGAAAAATCTGGGAACATCTAATAGTGTTCCAATGTCTTAGCACACCTCCATCTTCAAACTTGGCCGTGCATATGCACCCCAGCGTGTGTGGCAGTCAGAGCACAGTCTGGGAGTTGGTTTTCTGTTTCTAACTCTGTGGGTTCTAAGGATGGAATTTAGATCGTCAGGTGTGGTGGCAAGCGCCTTTACTTCTGAGTGCTCTCACTGCTCCCCTAAAATATCGTTCTCAAACCTAATGATTGTATATATATATATATATATATATATATATATATATATATATATATATATATATAATCTAGTCTCTGTGACAGGCTAGATAGCAAAGTGAAAAACTAACGCGTAGGTGCTGGGCCAAATTTTACACACTATGGTCATGGACTGGTCGTTTCCTGTCACTACCTCATTTTGTTCCGAGATCTCAATTCCTACTGAAGCACTGGCAGAGCTGTCCAGCAGTGCCATTAAGCACCCTGTTAAGAGGCGATGGGCCAGCTCTTCTTCCACGTAAGGAAGTCTGTTTCCAACAAATAGCCAGTGTTACGTGAGGTGGAGGTACTAACAGGCAGTTAGGGGTTTAATTCCTGGCAGGCTAATCTCTTTCTGGTGTTGCAGCACTCTCTCATCTCTGCCCCCATCATCTGGAAGATACTCAGGTTCCGGGAGATCACAGCTATCTCTGAGGCATCTGTGGGGATACACGGTCCACCTACAGAGAGCTATCTCATCTGCATATAAGCCTCTGACCTCACTTACAGCAGCACATGGGCAGTGACTGTTTCAAGGTCTTAAACCAGGTCCCCCTGCCTACTCTTAGCCACTCTGTAGATCCTGGTAAACCTGACTGAATGAAGTAATTAATGCGTGTCCTAGATTAGGTTGTGACTGACCCTCACTGCTCCACTCAACTAACATCTCATTTCAGTGTTGGGGGAGAGAATTCCCGACAGGACTCGGGAATTTCCGCACGTTTTGTGTGCAGGGTACCATTTGTTGTCTGTTCTGGGCTAATGCTGGAAGGTAGTTTGCAGTGGGAAAAGGCTCACTAAGGAGATTATAGCCCGGTGAAGTAAAGAGCAGGCTATGTTTTCCTCACCTTATAAAAAACGTTGGCTTCGTTAGGGAGGGCAGTCATCACAGCTCTTCCTATCTCCCTGAGGGATGCTGGCAGCACAAGGCATGCTGATATCCAGCCTTCTGCTGTTGCTGTGATTCACAAGCTTCATTTCTTGTCTATCCTGGGAGACTGGTATTTTCTTCCAGTATCCGTGAAACAGGAACAATATAACCTTGTTCCCTGCAAGTAAGATTAACATCGCAACCCACTCTTGACTCTCAGTGTAACATCCCTGGAGGTGATCCCATGGGAGGCACATCATCTTCACCTTCCTTATGAGTTTCATGAAGAGAGATGCTTTCTTTGTTCTTCTCTGAGTGTCCCGAACGTTCCACGGGTTAGTAAATGTGGAAGCCGCTGCTGCACATGTGTGCGCCATGTCCGGGCTGCTGGTCAGAGCAGGCTGAGTCACTCCTACATATCCACCCTTTTTAGTTTGGAAGTTGGCAGCTCAGTGGGAGCCAGAGTTCTGTGCTCTGACGTTGTGGACCCTATCTCAGGGGGCGACCAGCATAGGGAACCGTGCCTGTCTTAGGTTGCCCCTGGATATTAGGTCTTACCCATTATTGACTACAGGCTCTGGAAGGTCAGCTTCCTTGGAGAATGAACCCTGTGGAGTAGGCTGGCCTATTAGGAGGCCTTTCTTATCTCCGAGAACTGGATCAGTATAACCTCCAGAGGAGGGCCCTATTCAGGGCATTCCAGGGCCATTAGCAGTTGGAGCATAGTCTTATTAACGAGCGCTGGTGAGACATGCTGCATAAGACTCTTAAAGAGAATGATTACTAACAACAGAATACCCCCTGACATTGCATAAGTGACTATCCAAGAGGGATCAAAAAGCCGTTTAAGGTTGTCTCATACTGTAGTGATAAAGCTTACTTCAAAGGACAAAGGCGGAGGTCTGGTGACGTTTAACTTACGTATTTGTTCTCCGAGGAGTATAGAATAATTGAGGAAATTGATGGACCACATCCCCTTGATGTAATTGGTCAACTTCAGTCTCTCTGAGGTAGAATTTTGTACCTGGTAGCAGATCAGGCAGAAGGACCTAATCCTAGGAGAAGGACCTAATGCAAGAGGAGACATGTCCTATACCATCTTGAGTTGTTCTCACAACAGGTCAGCCTGTTGGGGCAAAATATGGACGGCCCAATAAAGATGTTGATTAACTCTAGCGTTTCTGCAATTGTCACATTTTCTTTCAAGGCTGCTGCCACTGTAATTGCCCCCGCTACAGTCACCATCATGGCGGTAATGATGACTGCGGTGATGCCTAAATCACATTTGATCTGCCTAGGGGTTGTAGGTCAGTTTTAGACATCAGAGTGATATCATGGAAATGAGTTACATTAGTCATAGGTATCCATATCACAGCAGGTTCACGTAGGATAGCTAACTTGGTGTAGTGGGTCCAGCAGACCATTAGATGGTGTGGTGTCTTAGAACAGCTCAGTAATTCTTGGATGTCAGAAGCTTTGTGAGAAGAAAGAATCGGGAGAGGGGGAACACAAACAGGGTAGGGGTCCAATTAATCTGGGGGGCCATAATTATCTCTACATCCATACCATCAAAAACTGGATCAGTAAAAGTCCCATTAAAGATACTACCATCCCTTAACAGGAGGAGGGGGTGCAGGCCGGTACATCCAAGAGCCCCACAAAGGTTCCAGTTTCTCAGAAAGGTATCATATCGAGTCTGGGCGGCTGGTCCTCAAGCTGTAGGAAGCATCATAGCCCTAAGGTGTCAAATTGAGATCGTTGATGTTAGCAATATGTACCCCATATTCCTGCACTGAGTAAGAGCCGGTCAGGTTGACAGTGTTCCCACAGGATTGGGAGTTTTGACTGTGGTGGACATTCTACTTGTAGGGGGACAGCGAGGGGCAGTGGGGCTGTGAATACCCCACTGAGGTAGGTAGAAGTCAGGGTCGGTATAGGGCCGGATGGTGGGGCAAGCATCTCTACTCCCATCATCTTTCCTGAAGTTTTATTGCCATGAAAGTCCCTTGTTGTGAGGTTACTAAGTAGGATACAAGGGGGTTCCACACAGCAGATGGTTGCAGCAATGGGACAAGTGCTGGTATTTATCTGAGTTGAGTCTAGAGGGTCCATGGATGGGAGTCCCAGTATACCGTTAGCCATAGAAAGTGCAGGGTACACAGGGGAACCTGAGTCAATCGGCAATATAATGGTGGCAAAGGCACAAAGGCCCACAATTTCTCACCAATTCTAAGAGTAGAATGAGGAGAAGAATCAGACCCCACCAGCTTCTATGGGGGGTTCCTTAAAGTCCTCCATGGCAGGGCTCATGTCCCTTGCCGGCATCCATATCAGCATTGTGGATGCCTAGGGAGAAACACAAGTATAACTTCACCCCTGTGTCAGAAGGGGTGGTGGTGGCTGCCATTGTGAGGCAAGGGGATCTTGCTAACTAACCAGGGGGAAGAGGAGTGCTGTGGGGCAGCGAGACCCCTTATCATCGAAGGTAAGAAAACTCGCATGGAAGAGCACTTGAGGTTTCGCTTAGTCTCAGCATTTCTGCCTGTGCTCCCAGGGCCTTTCACTTTGCTCATCAGATATACTAGTTTTACTGACTACTAATGGGCTGATAGGCTACACTAACTGAGGTCTGAAATAATGTCCTTCCACTTGAAGAGAGCTTCCGGAAACCCACCTCACTGCTGGCTGGGTGGGAGTCACTGCAAGTGGCAGTTGTAGCCACACTTCTGTGAAGAACACAACTGCTCTCTGTCACACCACTCCTTCGCTGGTTAGACAACACTTTATGTGGCAACAGCCCTGGGTTTCTAAAGGGCCAGTATATGTCCATGATGAAAAGATGGATTGTAAGCAAGCTCTCTCCTGTTCGGCATGCCTCAATAAAAACATTGCCTATGTTGTTTGAATCCTCATCAAGAAATATCCCGATAGCTGAGCCAAAGGTTCAAGCATAAATAAAAATACCCACACTGTGAGAGAAAACTGACCTGGGCCTGGTGACCTTGGAGAAGGGAAAGTGAGGGGTTGCAACCATCAAAATAAAGAGCATTGTTATTAGCAGAGACACAAGATGGAGACCTTGAATCATTTCCAGTACCTGTCATTAAAAGATGCCACGCAAATTATTCTAGCTATTGAGGGATGAGCCGAATTTTAAATGACGATGCTCCAGTGTCCTTGAACAATAACCTGCCTAATTCTCTGTGATTATGCTTTATGAAAAAAAAATACTAATTGGCTTTCCACTCTGTCTCTCCAGACTAATGAATTCTTGTCTAAGGGAGAGCAGTGCAAGAAACTTAATTGAACACTCCAGATTTCTCAAAAGGGCTACTTTTGGTCACAGAATTCAGGATTGTATTCACCACTGTGGAATATTTCCTTTTCTGCATTCCTTAAAAGTATTGTCTGCTGACTGACAGTATCTGTGACTCCAGACAGAACTACCATCTCCTAGAAACCCAACCAGTAACATATTGCTAGGAAGAGAAGCCCTGGCTCTAGATGACATTGACAGATTGACTTGTACTTCTGTCCTTCACTTCCCATAGGTACATAAAGTCTCCTGTTGGTCCTAATGACCTTCAAAGACCCTTCCAGCAGCAACCACCATGAGTCTCGGGAGCCAGACAGAGGCAGGTAATTGTTGAACAAATGGAAAATTTCAGTGCAATTGGTGAAAAAGCTTTGGCCTTCAAGAAGATCCTCAGTCCCTTGTCTAAAGTCGCATGGATTATTTTAGGTAGGTGATATTACTGAGTGTCTCTGGCCACTGGATTGCAATGGGACTGAAGGAAACCAAGAGGTCTTCCTGTGATCCAAGAGCACACGTACTGGAATTAGTTTGCACTACAGGAACAGGTTAGGGACTGTTCCAGTTACAAAAAAAAAAAATAAAAAAATAAAAAATTACTGAAGCCATCACAAAAAGTGCATTCCTTTAACCTCAGACTTTTAATCTCAAAGAAAGGAAAGGAAAAAGCCAACCCCTGTTTGGAAAATGCTTTGTTGATTTTGAGGTCATAGAATAGTACCAGAGATACTTTTTTTTTCTTGTACTAATCTTGATAATTCTGTATGTTGTAAGAACAAGATAATTGCTGTATGCAGTCTTATTAGGCGACCTTGGAAACTATAGATTCTGACCATTCTTGAAACAGCATGGAAATACAGAGAAGCAGCTCCTGGTTTTAAGCATTTCTTACTCGATGTGCCTGTCAAAGGCAGGTGTTGGAGACCCCAGTGTGCATCTAATCAATGTCATTCTATGTTTATTTTATTTCTGGTATAATGCTTGCATTTGCCACTATATATAAGGCATCATTACATGAATCTGTCCCATTCATTACTCCAAAGATCTGTTTCTGGAAACTTTTAAGAGCAAACCAACTAATTCACTTAGCCTCAAGAATCAAGTTGAGGCTTGCAAGAGAAGTTTGTTTGTAAATCCTAACCAGTTCTGACATACGACTTTTCTTTGTTTCTGTTTTATTTGAAGAAGCTTAAAAGCAGACATGTGAAGATTATTAATTTGTTGTATTTTAGCTCTGATTCCTCAGAACCATTAATCTTGCATTTTCATGAACATGAATGGTACTTCCGCTGTATTTGCCACTGCCTTTGTCAAAACATGCATTTCCATTATAATGGGCAGATACATTATCATATTTTTTAGATACTTTCTGGGGTGTTTTTTTTCCTCTAGAAGAAGCTCTATGATATTTTTCTTTGAAGAAAGTAAGTTTTCTCTGTTTGTATTTCAACCTACAATTTAGATCCTTGGACATGCAGGATAAGATTCTAGAAAGCCCCACACTACAAGCAATAAAACAATTGGGAGGAACACAGTTCAAACTATGCCTGCATCATCTTCCTACAGAGCAAGAAACGCAAAGGTTGAAGTTTGGATGTAATGACACAGAATCCACTTACGCCTGCGCACTGTGGCATCCCTATCTTGGTGGGGATGTCGGCATTTATACCCTCAGGGTGGTTTATGACAGACTGCAGCAGCATCATAGTCAAAAATGTGTGAGGAATGTGGTGGGGTTAGAAGCAAAGAGGGTTCCTCATGCTTGACTCCCCTCCCTTACAGAGAATATGTAGAAAAAGAACTCTCTTATCATATGACAGTCTTTATGGGCTACCCCTCCAGTACAGGGAGAGCCAGGGAAATGAATGACAGACCTTTTAACTTGTGAAATCTAGCCCATCCCATATGGAAGAAAGGCTTTCGGGCATAGCTCTAGCCAATATCATGTGCCCATGCCCCTGAGGGTGCTATTCTTTCTAAAAACATATTTTGTATGTAACATTTTTTTCATACAATATATTTTGATTCTCTCAAACTCCTCCCAGATACTCTCCTCCATGAGGAGAGGAACTGGGCCTCCCTCAAATAAAATGAAAATCCAGACCCTACCAAAACAGGACAAAACCAAAAGCATACAAAGCCCCACGGAATCTATTTTGTGTTGGCCACTTAATCCTGAGCATGGGACCTGCTCTGGAGTGTGGATGATATACCCAGTGTCACTGTGTTGGAGAAAAACCCAATTTTTCTTCTCCTAGCAGCTATCAATGGTGAGCGGCTTTTTAGACGGACCAGGACCTTCACCTTCTCTGTTCTGAGATTTTTGTCTATCTTGAGCCTGTGCAGGCCCTGGGCATGCTGTCACGGTCTCTGTGAGTTCATATGTGTATCAGTGTAGGGAGTGCTTCTGATGCTCTGATAGGGAATCTGCGTGTGAGCCCCGAACGTCCTGTTTCCCAATTGGTTCTTGATTGATCAATAAAGATACTAGCAGCCAATGAGCTGGGCAGAAAAGGCAGGACTTCCAGTTTTCCCGTAGGCAGGTTAGCAGTCCTGAGGGAGAAGATTTACCATGCTTCGGAGGGAGAAAGAGCCACCAGCCATGTGAGATCTAGTGTGGAGTGGCCATTGGCTGTTTCCCTGGCCTTGTTTGGGGTAGCAGGCGAGAGATTAGAGACCAACTAAAGTTGAGGGCAGATTTAGGGTGCTGAGATGGGAGTGAAAAGAAGGGCGCAATAGGGGAGGAGGGCTTAGAAGAGCCTGGCCATTGAGCTAAAGCACATAAAAAATAAGCTAATGTGTGTGAGTGAGTGTGAGTGTGTGTGAGTGAGTGTGTGTGTGTGTGTGTGTGTGTGTGTGTGTGTGTGATCTGCGGATCCAAGGGAGCCTGGGTGGGGCAGGTATCATGGTTTGCCTACAGTTTAAAGCTGTGTAGTAGGAGCTACACACGACACATCAGCCCTGTTGTGTCTGTGAAACACTATTTCTTTGGAGTCATCCACCACCACTGGCTCTCACAATCTTTTCTCCTCCTTTGATGAGAAAAGAGCTTGATCTCTGAGCCCTAAGGAGAGGGGTTTCATAAAGACATCCCACTTAGTGTTAGATGTTCCAAGATCTCTCACCCTCTGCGCATTGTGGAGTTATGGGTCCCTGTGTTTATTACTACCTACTGCAAGAAGAAGTTTCACTTATGAGGACTGAGAGATATACTGATCTATAGGTGTAGCACTATGTTACTAGGAGTCATTTTATTGCTATATAAATTTGGGAAGAATAATAGTGTTAGGTTTTCCCATAGGGCTCATGACATATCTAGTCTTAGGGACTTGATCTCATTAACAGGGTCCAGTATGGGTTCTATCTCATGGAGTGAGCCTTAAATCCAGTTTACTTACTGGTTGGTTATTCTCGTAACATCTGTGCCACTTTGCACCAATATATCTTGTGGGCAGGTCACTGTTATAGGTCACAGGGTTTGTAGATGAGTGAGATTTCTGCTTACATTCCTTTTCTGATAGCTTGTATATTATCTTCCAGAATAATGAATGCTATTCAGTAGAGGCGAAGCTTCTAGTTGTCATCAGCTCAATTTCTCCAAGTTTGATGATATCAGTATGTGGTGTCTTCAGAAATCGGGTCTTCTGGTCAGGTTGTGGAGAGTAACCAAGAGCAATGGCAATAACCTATAATGTTTAAAGCAATGATTCAAAAAGATGTAACCAATTCCTGGCACTGTGGTTTTACTTGGGAGCATATGATGTCTAGCTGAGGCTTTCTCCCCCATCATATAGTGATTCCATCTAGGTTCCTATTAGGTGTATACATTTTATGAAGCTTCTGCATCTGGATATCCAGTTTTCCCAGAACTGTTTTTTTTTTTAAATAACCTCTCTCCACGGTTATGTTGTTAAATATTAAATGCCTGAAGTTATGTGTACTCACGCTTGGGTCTTATATTTTGTTCTATTGGTCTACATGCCTGTTTTTGTGCCAGTGCTGTATTACTAGGGCTCTATAAAATATCTTGAGATCTGCAATGGTAATTCCTCCAGCACTGACCTCTTTGCTCAGGATTTTTTTTGATATCTGGAGTTGTTGGGGACTCTACATGAATTTTAGGATAGTTTTTTTAAAATTATTTTTGTGAAAAATGACATGGGAATACTGATTGGGATAATATCAAACTACTTCTACCAATCTATGAGTATGGGATGTCTTTCTATTTTCTAGTGTATTTATTTCTTTCTTCAGAAGTTTTAAGTTTTCATTACAGAGATCCTCCACTTCCTTGGTTAGGTTTATTCCCAGATATTTTAATTTTCTTTGAAGCTACTGTGAATATGGGTGTGTCCATGATCTCCTTCTCTGTATGTTTGTAACCGATGTATAAAAAGAGCTATTGATTTGTGCAAGTTGATCCTATATCCTACTACAGGGTTGATTTTGTTTATTGTTTCTAAAAGTTTTGTGGTGAAGTTTTTTTTAAAAAAACAGTCTCTAAAATATAATTATCTGAAAATAAGGATTATTTGACTTCTTCTTTCCTTATTTGTATCCCTTTAATTCCCTTTCCTGCCTTATTGCTGCAGCTAGTTCTTTGAGCACAGCATTGAGAAGGAGTGGGGATGGTGGAGAGCTCTATCGAAGTCCTGACTTCAGTGGGATCCATTCATATTTTTCTTCATTTATTATGATGCTTCTTGGTTTTTCATATATAGCTTTTATTAAATTGAGTATGTTATATCTAGTCCTAATCCCTCTAGGATTTTAAACATTAAGACATGTTGGATTTTGTCAAAGGCTTTTTCTGCATCTACTGAGACGATCGTGTGATATATTTAACTCTATTCGTGTGGTTGATTGCATTTTTTGATTTTCATAAGTCACACCATTATTTTCCCCAGGTATAAAGCCAACTTGGTCATGGTAGATCATCTTTTTGTTGGATCTTTGTATTTACCTTGCAACTCTTCCACTCAGCATTTTAAAAACCTACATTCATCAGAGATAGTGTCTGTAGCTCCAAAAGAATTAAACAGAGAATTCTAAAAATTATCATGAATGTTAAGATTTGAGTCCCAAATAGAGTGGTAAAATATGATGATCAGCTCCGTCTTGACCCAGTTAGGAATCTTACTGTTATTCATTGCATCCGTGTTGTATACGGTACCTACCAGTTAATCCCTTAGTAGACACTGTGGTTGTCAGGTTGTCACACACTAGCAGTGCTTCTTTGCAAGCAATCCTTTGTAAGAGAGTCCAAACATAAATTGAGCATAGTATATTATACTTATGGTATCTTCAGTTACTGTGATGAAACTCAGTACCAAAAGCAAGTTGAGGAGAAAAAGGGTTTGCTTCACCTAGTGGGTTACAGTCTTTCATCGAAGAGAGCCCGATGGGAGAAACTATTGAGGAAGGCTACTTATTGGCCTGCTCTTTCTGCCTTGCTCGGCTAAAATTTTTAGTTAGCTCAGGGCCACCTGCCTGGGGATGATACTGATAACAGTGGGCTTTTCCCTCCTACAATAATCAACAATCAAGAAAATGATCTGCAGGCCAAAGTGATCAAAGTGATTTCCAATTAAGAACCCCTCAGACAGCTCTTAGCTGTGTTAATTTGACAGCTGAAGTTAGCTAGGTGATATTGTATTATATTTGTTATTTTATTAATAATATTGTCACTCTCTTACTACTTTTAATTTATAAATTAATCTTAATTATAGGTTTGCATAGGAATAAAAAACACACAATATGTATAGAATTTGGTGGAACAACCTGTGGATTCAGTGATCATCTTGGGGATCTTAAGACATATTCATCCAAACAGAAAGGAGGGCTTGTTTTATTTTCTAAATGCATTTATTATTTCCAAATCTCAATCTCTGGCTTGCATTTGTTTATTGAGATCCAATGCTATACAGGCAGTAATTTTCAAACTCCAACATTCATGACTCAATCAAAAAATTTTGCCCCTTGCTCTGACCTCACCCAAAAATTTCATCTCTTTATTTCAATGGTTCAACATGGTTACAGAGTGGCCTGTATACACACACACACACACACACACACACACACACACACACACACAC